>NC_137284.1:114555000-114707500 GCF_054371585.1 Giraffa tippelskirchi
AAACCTGAGGTCCTTATTTCCTCACCTCCCTAACTGGTTGCTGTGGCTTTCATAGCCCGGGAACTTATCAGTAGGTAGTCTAGCAGTTGGAGCTGTCACTCTTGTTGATGAGGAGTTTGCTTTTCTTTTTGTTTGGCTGGCATCATGGATAAAAGAGCTTAAGAAAAGTGAATATCCATATGTATGCTCTCCATCTGACACTGTATTACCAGCCTTAGGCTTCTCCAGAGTGTTGCTTCTTTATATCTGGAGAGAAGCAATTAAAAAATTACCTGCTAAAATGGATCTTGGATGTTCGCTTTTCTATTTTCGAAAGGCAGGTTGGCTATTTTGCCCTTGAGCCTTAAGAATTGTTGCTGATTGGCTGTTTGTTATTTTTTAATAATATATGGCATGTATCCAAGTAAGCATTCCGATGACCTCGACAATAAAATGTGATTCTTGGCTGCAAGGTCTATTGGGGGATGGCAGGCTGCCAGCCATTCATACATCATTTACAGGTGGCTGTTTCTGACAGGCCAGTGTTAGTTATTGTAAATGAGTGACAGTCCCTATAACTCACCTGTAAGCCTTACTCCGCCTGCCCAGGGCATCCGAGGTTCCCCCGGCCTCTTCACCACACGTGTTCCTCCTCCACGAAGACCCACAGGCACAGACCCTCCTGTGCACACTTCTGCCCATCCGGGCTCATCAGGATGGGGCGCTACGTTGTATGTGATTGACGATAATTAGGTTTCAACTGCCTTCTGATGCAGAAATACACACTATTACAGCACGGCCAATTCTGCTCCTGCAATCTTGCCTCGGAAAGGGTATTGATTCACTCTTTCACATTTTTAAAAGGTCATGGCAATAATTCCATCTGAACTGTGCTAAGTGAAAATAGTTTGTAGAAATAATATGGTTGCTTCTCAGTTCCATTGTAATTGAAAGCCACAATGGCTTGTTTTTTCAGTATATTTTAATTACATGTGTCTCCTTGCCCTGTCTCCCCCTGATAAAGTGTTTGTCAAGTTATAAACCATGTGGCTCCCTGTGGCAATGTCTTCTGACTTTTTGGCAAAGAGGACTTTTTTTGTTTCCCTACAGTATAAGGTGAGGTCTAACCAAAACTCTGGGTCACTCTGCCTTATTAATTTAAGAATTAAAAACAGGAGACTTGAACTTTTCCCCTGGCACTGTCATCTGCTGCCTGTTTTCATAAGATTAGAATATATTGACTTTGATGAGCAAGATGCTAAATTTGCTCACTTTCCACAAATTTTCATTGCAGCTAAATAGCCTTTTCTGGGTTGACTAAAAAATATTATTCTTGCTAGTTATCAGACCATAATAAAACAAATTGGTGGTGAGAGTGTATAGCTCCTGCAGTGTACCCACCCTCACAGATGACAGGAAACTATGAATGATCTGGCATAAATTATTGGAATACTCAGACAGCAGCTTAAGACTTTTCTACATCTTCAGCTTTTCTGAGGCAAAAGAGTTTTAAAATGCTTGAATTGCATGTTTTGGGAAAGTGGGTGATCAGATTTTACGCTCTAAGCCACTCTGGATCTCTCTTCCAGTGAGAGGGGGGGAAAGTCTCAGCTGTTTCTAGTCTCAAAAATGAGCCCATCATTGTACTTGCAAACTAAGGGGCATAATCTCATCCAGAGCGTGGGGATTTACGCACATAATTACCATCAATGCTAATGGCATTTATGTCTGTACAGCCCCACACATCAAGATGAGAATATATTTCCATGTCTTCATGCTGTGAAAGTCCATTTAATATCATTCATTTTACAACTGATATTTTAAGATGATGTCCACATTCTGTCATGGCATACGGATGCCTAGCTAAAAGTAAATGGGGGGAATATTGGGAAGGGATATGATGGCTAAACTTGTTCATGTCGATGAGATATCGCTAAACTCAAATCCATTCATACTCCTTAAACGACAACGCTCTAGCCAGCTTTGAAACTGCTGGCACACTTTTCATAGTGTTATAAATTTGTCAGCCTAATGGGACATTTTGTAGATGTTTTCCTCTTTAAGTGCTTTAACGGGAGTAGGTATTCCATTGATCCAAAAATTCAGCTCAGCATCTCATTTCTGAGAGATGAGAATCATACATTTAATGCCTTACCAGAAATTAAGTGGTGGATGGTGCCCTTCATCTCTTCAAGGAAAGAAAATTCACTCTCTGCTGAACTCTGCTCTCTTTTGGCCTGGGAGCATCTCAAGAGCAGGACATGATTTGAAACTGGAAACATCAGTGATCATCGGAATCTGAGGTGGTTCCATCTTTTCATTGATTATATGATTGTCTTTATTCATCAGGCCCAACAACCTATTGAATGGCGTCTTCACGTCTATGCTGGCCAAGCAAATTCAGGTACGAGTCTTGATTGATCTCTCCCAGGACTTTGACCATTAAAGCAAAATAGTGGATCTATCTCTCCTGTCCAATCTCTGACACCCTTATGTTGGAGCCAGCCCAAAGCAAAAGGGTCCCATGCCTAAATCATGAAAATAAGAAGGGGACAGATGTATGCAGAAGTCCTTCCTGAGAGAGCTGTTTGGGTCTCCTCCAGAGGAACACAGCCTCCTCTGGGAAAAAGAGAAGGGCTTCACAAGAGACCTCAGAAGGCAGCCCAAAGGAGCAAGGTCACTTCTGAATGAGCTAAAGTTGGCCAACCGTGCCCAGCTGGGTGACCTCAGGCAAGTCACTGGACCTGTCTGCACCAGTTTTCTCTTCCATAAGATGGAGCAGGATAAATGCTGAATGTTTGACCACCTTGAAATTTTACAACCAGTACCATGTATATTTGGCTTTTATAAATATTGGAATTACAGTGAATAACCAGAAGGAAACACTGATTTCCATGGGATTCTGCAGATGAGGAGGTCTAGGGTACTAGATGCCTTGACACAGTAACACTGGTGGATAAGGTGCCATGCTAGCACCAAAGCCCAAGTCCACCCTCAACCCTGATACGTGATTCCTTTGCATTCAACTTGGTGGCTTAACTAGTAATAGCCCAGCTACTGAAGCTGCTGTCAGTGGCACTGACATTAAATCCCAAGGGGCAGAAGGCAGAGGGTCCTTGGTGAGGAAGTCCTAACCTCATCTCAGTACTAGCCTCTTACCTGGCATCACCAGACTGGCTTGTGGGTGTTGCTTTACCTCACCAATCATCAATACTCTGGGCTTTTTCCTCAATCATACTGATCACAGAGCTCTTTTTTAGCCCCAAAGACATTGCCCGCCAAATTCTCTTGATTCTAGTCATGCTTTGTCTTCACCCAGTGCCCTAGAATTGTGTGTGGTGCATTTATGGCATTCCACAGGTGTTTTTGAAAGACCATTGCCCCACTTTAATCAGTGGATTCCCTTATTCTCATTTTTGGAAATATCTTCTTTAGCATTAATTCAGTACTTAATTGGGCACCTACTACAGATAAGCATTGGGCAAGGACCTGGGGAGAGCGCTGAATGAAACACTGTCTGTGACTTCTCGGACTTGATTTGTTCACATTTGTAGGGTGTTAATCAATTGCAAAGGATGTTCACATACATTTTCTGATGTGCTTTCTACAGCAATTTGGAAAAGTACATCTACCAGATGATATTATTATTTCTATTCAGAGAAAAAATGAAGACAGAAGGAATAGACTAGTTGCTCAAGGTCTTGCAGGTTAGTAGTGCTGAGTATTGCCTCCAACTCAACGTTCTGCAACTCCAGACGTCTTATCTTATGTCTCCACCATGCACCTGCTCAGAGCCACGTCAAGACCAGGGTATTCCTGGCAGGCCCTTCTCAGTGTGTTTCCTGTGTCTGAGATGCAGCTGACCCTGTGAAAGAATGACCCAGGGGGCAGTGGCTTAGAAGGGCTGACAGGGTGTTTAACCCAAGCCCACGCCTTGCTTCTTGGATCTGTGCCACCCTCGGGTGCTAGGCAAGGGCAGCCATTCACTCCTGAAGTTCCCAAGCTCGCAGTTGTGTACTTTTTGAACTTACACCACTGAGAAATATCAAGGTCAGAACATGATTGAAGAACCTTCTCCTTTCTCTTTTAAGTTGCCGTGCTTATATGATATTGTTTTCCACTAAAGTAGGTTCTCTTAAAAATGAGGTTGAGATCCCTAAAGAAATTGCTTCAATCAGCAGCAGGGCTTAATGACTGTTAATGGGAAGTGGAGATAGGATAGTAAGTGTTACTTTGATTAATAAGAGAACTGCAGAGAATTTAAATTGTGCCACTGATGGATTATTTTCTTCAAGCTTGATAAGCACTTCTCATTTGTTCTTAAATTTGGTCAATACTGTTAAAGGCAGCAAAATGAAGTATAATTAATTCTATTACTGCCGTGCAGACCAAGTGTTACTAAGAAATAGATTATGATACAGACGACAGTAGAAGTCCCAGAGTTGACAGTTTGATGCTTTGAATACCTGTCACTGCTTGTTAGCCTGAAAGAATGAAGAAAATTTGTGTACCCTGATTTCAAGATACCTCAAACTGTTTTCTCATCTGGGCAGGTTCCACTGACCTAATACAGGGAATATCAATAAGATGATCAACTGATACAGAAATGATCCTGTTTTGGAGGTATGAAGAGTAAATAAAAGATTGAGAGATACATCAGTTAAAACCTTGCAAGCTGGATGCTCATTCTGAATTAATCACTAAGAAAATGAGATATTGATTTCATGTTAAAAGAAAGCTTTACATATTTCTCCATTTTCAAAGATTCTGCCCCATATTATGAACCATGCTTTTCTTTATTTGGCAAAGATACATAAGCAAAGAGCACAAAATAATTTTAGCAAATAAATAGCAAATTAACTTTATTCAGAACTTAGTTGATAAGCAGATGGAATTGAAAGGAAGGATTTTATTTTAGTATATAATTTTATTTACTACAATTACTAGTGCCTAGGATGGCATGAAATTAGACCTACATCTCACCTTGTTTTCTGTAAACAGCAAGATGCACCAGTGTTTTCTGAACAGTTTTTTTTTCTTGACACCTTTTAAACCCCTTTTAAATATGCCTGTCTATTTATTTAAGGAACATAAATCACTTTATAAGTCATGCTAAGATTCATGCCTGAATGTGGATGGATATATACAAGGTCTTACCTACTGCTTTTCAGCATCTTAATTCAGTGATTCTCAGCCTTGTAGTTCATTCTCCAGGGTATCTCTGGTTAATTCAAGGAGTGCTTCCAAGCTCTAAAATGAAAATAAATTAATTCCACTTAACACTTTTTTTTAAAAGTTATGTGTCAGTCCTATTTCATGGAATCCACCAAATAGCAGCAGGCTTTTACAACTTCAGAGAGACTGGGAACCAAACTCCCCCTGAATGTGTGTCCTTCTGTTCACTATTTCTATTTCCAAGTCTGGTATTTCTTCCAAAGTGCAGAAAGTCGCTGGGTGAGTAATCTTGGATGAATATAAAACCTAAGTATGTTGGGCTAGTAGTACAGTTATAAAGTTTCTGTGAAGTTCAAATTCTGTTATTAAAAATGTAAACCTTATCTATTATGAATTGAGGACTAATTATCTTGCCCAGATGTCCCATAAACATAATTTCTTAAGATGGGAGAATTATAAGAAGTACATTTCAGACCAGAATGTGAAAGTCAAGCCATTGTAGAAGCTTTTGGCTGGAAAATGTAACTTTGGAGATAGAGTAAAAGTGTGTAGATAGAGCTGGAACCAGAAGGCTGCCAGAAGCCCAGGTTCTGAAGCTTCTCCTGCCTCTGCAGAGCATCAAACGACCTTGGATGAGTCTCCCAATTCCCCCGGAACTAAGTTCTCTCCTCTGTAAAGTGAAAGGTTGGCCCAACTGGTCTCCTACGTCCTTTTACCCTTGAAAATTCTGTTCTTCGAGAAGAGCTCAAGCATGGGATGTTGAAATGATCTTTTTAAAGGGGTTGACTCAAAATGATGTGGTCTGTACAGACAGTAGAAATAGCCACTGTGCTTCAAGCCTGTGATCTCCTAGGGTGGATAATGCACTCTGCAAATGAAAGGTGGCCCCCACCACCTACCATGTACCCGTGCTCCTTCCTGGAGGCAGGTGAATCAGTCTGACTCATCTCTGCCTTCAAGAAGCTTGAAGGCTACTGGGCAGGCAGGCAGTAAGCAAGGGCATAAACCATCACATGAGACATTCATTCAACAAGTATGTTGAAGAGAAGCAAACCAGGAAATGTTTGCATGATAAGATGGGGTCAGAGAAGGCTCTCTGACAGGGAAAATAGTGAGAAAGCTGACCCAGGGTGGAAGCAGAATAAGAGGAAACAGGGAAGGGAGATTTCCAGGCCTGCTTGCCTAAAAGATTAAGGTGGAATTTCGCCTGGATCTCATCTGCATTGTCTCATTGCCTTGTCTGCACTTTTCTTCTCTATTTCATATACTTGTGAGGTGTTCTTGTTAACTCAAGAAAAACCATGCAGAGAAAAGATTGTTTCCATTGCTTTTTACCCAGTCATTCTCACCTATAGCAACTCAGATAATTTTGCCTTTGGTTTCCCAGATTGCTGCCAACAATTCAAGTTTAAAAACCTCGAGTTGGGTTATTTCCATTCGCACTGTATGTCTGTGTTTGCCCATAGAATTTGGTACAACTTACGACTTCAGAATTACTGTATAATGCTCAGAGGTGTGAAATGCCATTTCGAGTAATGCCTTTCTTCAGTTAATATAGATAAATATTGATGGCAGGCAGCAGTAAAACAAGTCATTAAATTCTCCAGTGCTAGTGTGTCCCACACATAGCTGGAAGCTACAGACATCACACCAGGCACGGAGAAAACCACTGCATGTGATTGGAGCGCTTGCATCGCTCAGCTCCTTCATGCCAAAATGGAAAACTGGGACGTTTGGGGGAAAGCATGGGCACCAATGGGAGAGACCGGGCTGGAATCACACTGCTGGTCTGTTCTGCCCACTGTCTGTCTGCCACCACCCTAATGAGTTCCTGGCTGAGGCAGAAACCTGTGAAAAATGGCAATCAGCAACAAGCAGAGCTCTGGTGCTCTGCAAACAAAGAAACTTTAGAGTAGTAGCCCTATAAAACCAGCTAAAGAGTTGCAGGGTAATAAACCCCCTTCTATGTTGTCCCTCGATTGTTTGACAGGAGCGTCTTTGTGTCCCTGTGGCACTAGGCTTGGGTCACCTAGGGGGTGTGACGGGGCTGGATTATAGTCCCGGATCACATGGTTGTTGCTTGATTCCTTGGATGAAAAATGAAAGGACCTGTTTCCTCATTTTATAATACCGTCCTCAAGGATGCCGGCCTGGTATAGGTGTTGAAACTCCACAGTATGGGGTACCCTTTCTTCAAGGTGTTTTTAATAGGCTCTGGGTTGTCAAAGACACTGCTCTGATAATGAGGCTGTGAGCCCCGAGTGAGGAGAAAGCTCTGTAATGAGGGAGGCGGACAATTTGTTACAGTGATGCGGTTACTTGGCCATAATATCTTTTTGAGGTTTATTAAATCATATAAAATTTCAATTTACACTGTAATATTCTATAAAAGATGGAGCACACAGAAGTAATAAGTATGACAACATTTCTTTCATTTATGAATTGTATTGTTGATTGTGTTAACACTGCCACATCCAGCAGCAGGATTATTTATGTCGGGACAGTAATTTTCTATCTCCAATTTAATTTTGTAAAAGTTAATTACAAATTAGAACAAAATGAATGCGGTTATGGAAAGCAGTGAAATGCTGAGATAGGATGTTATTGGGGGGGAAATAATGACTCAGGCCGCTTGTGGTGGAGATCTCTGTTACGGAAACCCAGGGCTTCTGGTCCAAGGGTCACCCACCCATTTGTTGGATGAAGAGAGGTTCTGGATTTAATCTATGAGGAAATGAACGGTCCTTGGGGGACCTTAGGGAATATCAGTGGTCGTCCTAGTGAAACCCCTTTCTTTCTCAGAGAGGTCACAAAGCTTATCCCAGTCACCCAGCACAGAGGTGATAGAATGAGAACGAGAATCCTGGTTTTGGCACACCAGGTTAGTCAACTTTCATTTCCTTCTGAGGTGGGTGTAGATTTCTTTCTGCTTTAAAAAGTGGGCAGAGGAGTATGTGGGGAGAGAGGAGGTGGAAAGTTTCTCCAGGTCTCACCGCAAACCAATCTGTGCCCTGCGAGACTGAAAATTGAAATGCATGTGGCCTATCAAGGGGACCTTCCCAGTCACCTTTTCCTCCCTTGTTGAACTCTTTTTCCATTTCTCCACTGGTAACAACAAAGTTTCTTTGACAGACTTTCTACCAAAGCCATTGAGCAAAAGAGCCAGTTACAACCCTGCAGGAGTTGCTCCAGCCAACCCAGCCCCCAAGAGAGAAAGGAGCACCAGAGGCAGAGACCGAGCAGAAGTGGAGAGAATTCCTAGGCCTGAACATGATACCCCAGTTCTTCACCTCCCTTCTCCACCATTCCCCCATGGGCACTATGCTCTGTTCCCCTGGGACTTGGCCAAGGGTGTTTGCACCTCTCGCTGAGAAGGTGGGTGAGCTCAAAGGCACCCAACTTACATCCCTCCATGTTCACCCCACTCTTCTCAAGCATGTGGTCTCTTTCCCTTCCCATTCTCAATGCCATACTTCCACCATTTGCAATATCAAGATTGACTTGCTAGGTGAAAGACTTTTATATTTAGTTTTTAATAGAGCAAAAGTGACTCTAAATTTGTTAATATTCTTTAGGTTACATAGGACAAATTACAGATAAGTGAATCAGTAATGAAATTTGTAATGAGAATTTCTCAAGTATGAAATGTTGGCGCAAGGAAAGTTAATTGCAGGATTTTACAGCCATTATAGTTTATATCATAAATGCAAAAATGACGAGGGCCATTTAATTACAGTAGGAACACACTAAATTTTTATGGAGTGCCATTTTGTTAAAGAGGTACTCGGAGCATTAAGAGCAAATACCATCCTAACTGTGGGTCCAGGTAGCTTTTGCAACATCAAATAAATATGCTATTGCTACAAAATTGTTCCTTAGATACTGTAATTGACACAGTGACTAATGAGATGGGTTTATTCTCACAGCTTCACATACTCAATTTACAGTGTCTGAAAGTTATTTTTTCTGCTATCCACAGACCTGGAAGGAACCAGAAAAATCCCTCTTGGAAAACACTATCTCTGCCGCTTCTCTAATTAACCTTCAAAAATGCATTTTGAAATATAGAAGTTGGTGCCTGGCATAGAAATTGGATTGTCTCAGAAAAAAAAAAAAGACCCAAGTGCTAATTTGTTCCTTATTAAATATCTGACATGTCAAAATTGCAGGCAGTTAATGTTTTTGGTGCCTTTCAGCAAGGCTGGAGACAGCATTTCCTGTGGGCCAGGCACAGTGGGGGTGGCTCTGAGTACCAGTTACCCCAGAAGCCAATGCTGTCCCACTGCACCCTCCCAGCCCAGGTCTCCCTTTTATTCCCCTCACATCTAGCCAGGGACCTGTGGGCATCAGATGCCCTGATCTCTATGGAAGGAGGTGTCTAGGGGGACTGACTTAGAATCCTGGAGCATCCCCCATCATTGTGGGTTTAGAGGATGCACCCCCCCACACCTTCTCACCCCAGGCCTCAGAGGCTCCCAGAATAGGAAAAAAGAGTTCACAGTTAAAGAGCCATATTCACTCTGGACCCCTGAACATGTTTTAGATTGTTTTGGAAAGCCAGAATAGTGATACCCCCACTATTTTGGAAATCTAGGGTGGTTGTCCCTCTCTCTATTATCCAGTAAAGTTCCCAGGGGGAGATTATTCTAGGCAGTATTTTCTTTTCCTAGGAAAAGCAAAGGAACAATATCCGTGATCTCCCATGTCTAGTCAATGGAACTGGAAGTTAAGAACTGTTGATTTGCATGGAGCCAGCTGGCAACAGAGAACCAAGAGCGTCCAGTTCCAGGACAACAGACAGTGCGCTCAAGGATGGGTTTGGAGCAGAGCAGCTATACATTGGTAACTGGCACAGTGACAAACTATTAACGGTTATGAATTGGGAGTACTTTACACTGTCCTTAAACTCTTCTGTATGCCTGAAATTACTCATGAATTTAAAAGCTAAAATAAAAGAATATCATTAGCTGAAACTGGCCAAAATAAATAAAAATTTAAAAAGAACTGTTGATTTGGAAAACCTGCATTCCACACCCTGCTCTGCCACGAAGTAACCATGAAATTTTGAATGCTCATCTGGAAAACAAGAATATAATAATGATCCCAGGTTCTAGGAGATATTATAAACATCTGATGATTTAGTGAAGAATTTGTAAATATAAGAGCAGAATCTCAAATGTTCTTAGCAGCATTGTTCACAACAGCCAAGGGCTAGAGGCAACCCATGTCCACAGATAAACAATATGTAGTATATACATACAACAGAATATCACTCAGCCTTTAAAAAGGGAGGAGATTCTAACACATGCTACAACATGTATGAACCTGGAGGACATTACCATGAAAGTGAAATAAGCCAGGCACAAAAGGACAAATACCATGTGATTCCACTTAGATGAGGTACCCGGAGTAGTCAGATCCATAGAGGCAGAAAGCAGGATGGTGGTTACCAGAGGAGAATGGGGAGTTACTGCTTAAGAGGTAGAGTTTCAGTTTTGCAAGATGAAAAGAGTTCTGGAGGTAGGGATGACTGTACAACAATGTGAGTGAACTTAATGCCACAAAACTGTACACTTAAATGTGGTTATGGTGGTAAACTTTATGTTATGTGTACTTTATGTTATGTGTATGTATGTTATGTGTATATATGTTTTATTGTTTCCTTATCATATTAATGTGGATATTTGTTTTGTGTGTATTGATTTTATTCTAGGTTAGAATTCAGTTCTAATGTTATTTATTTTGTCGCTCAGATTGTTTCAGCTTTTGTCTCCTTCACAGTTCCTGTGGTCTTTTTTAACAGACTCATCTTTTTTTTGGAGCATGTTCCTATTTTCTGGCCCTTAGGATGCTCCAGGCTCATCTGGTGTATTCCACACCTTGGCTGGGAATCAACCACTTCTCCAAAAGCCCTGAGACCTTTCACTGGAGACCGGTGTGTAGAGATACAGATATTGGGTTGTAGATGTGTTCATCATCACTGGGGTGGTACACTTTTAGGCCCTCGTATCTAACACCTGCCTCTCTCTTTCTGTATATATATTAAAAACCATGAATTTATATTGATACTTATGATTCCAAACTAATACTCCAGGGTTCATTTTATACTGGCTTCTCTTATTTGTAATGTCAATCTCCAACAGTAAAAACCCAGGTCTCATTATCTATGATATATTTACTTACTTGTTCAATTCCACCATATACATAAAGCAGTTCCAGATCTGCTAACCCATACTCCTCTGAGAAAGCTAGCACTGGGACTTTCTGGTGATCCACTGGTTAAGAATCTGCCAGTGCTGGGGACGCTGGTTCGATCCCTGATCTGGGAAGATTCCACATGCCTCGGAGCAAGTAAGCCCTTGTGCCACAACTACTGAAGCCTAGATGTTTAGAGCCTGTACTCCACAACAAGAGAAAGTGAAAGTCTCTCAGTCTGTTGGACTCTTTGCAACCCCATGGACAGTATTCTAACAGGCTCCTCTATCCATGGAATTCTCCAAGCAAGAATACTGGAGTGGATTGTCATTCCCTTCTCCAGGGGATCTTCCTCACCCAAGGATTGAACCTGGGTCACCTGCATGGCAGGCAGATTCTTAACTGTTTGAGCCACCAGGGAAGCCCACAAGAGAAGCCACTGCAATGAGAAGCCTGAGAAATACAGCTAGAGAAAACCCATGCACAGCAACAAAGACTCAGCAGAGTCAAAGATAAATAAATAAATACTATAAAAAAAAAAAAAAAGAAAAAACCAGTGAGGGAATTCTGTGGTTGTCCAGTGGCTAGGACTCCAGCCTTGCAAGCTCTCACTGTCAAGGGCTTGGGTTCGATCCCTGGTTGATGAATTAAGATCGTGCAAGTTGCCCAGCACAGGCAAAAAAAAAAGAAACACAGCATTTATACACAGTTCTTTTTGTCTTTCACCTTAGTATCCAGTCTGGATGCAATAGAGTTAATTCATGTGTTAGTCTTTGTATCCCAGTTTGGGTTCCTCCCACATCTTGTTTCCTTTGAATTATTAATTTATTCACCTAGGAGATATGGGAAGCATTACTATGATCTAAGAGTCAAAGCTGTACATAAGATGTTCTCAGAGAAGGATGGCTCCCTCCTTCTCCCTCCCACCCTCTCAAATCCACCCGTCCCACCTGCCTCCTGTAGGTAGCCAACATCCTTGGTTTCTGATTTATCCCCTATGTATTTCTTTTGCACAAGTAATCAGACACCTGAGTATTTTCCTATATTTCCTTCTTACACAAAGGGTAGCATATTCTAAATACTCTTTGGGGCTTTGCCTTTTTTTTTCACTGAATAGTATTAATATGACATGGAATCTTTACATGTTTCAAAATGAGGCATGAGTTTCAAAAAGTTGAGAGGTGCTAGATGGACTGGACAGTCTTCAACCACTTTGAAATATACGGATTCTCATGGAAGACCAGAAAGAGCCAGTCTAGAAGACTAGTCTAGAAAGACTAAATGGTCTTGGCTTTCAAAGATCCTCCAAGGGAACTAAGAAGACAATGTGCATGCATGGGAAAAAACTGTCAGCCTTCAGAAAAGAATTGCATCTTCCTGATCTGTCAGGAGAAAAGTATCAGACATCAACAAGTTTATCAACGAAAACTCCAGTGGAAAGAGAACAAAGCAATGAGAATCCAAGGCAGCTGAAAGCTCCTGGATTTGGAGAAATCTCGAGGTTTGGCTGGATCCAGCTTCCGAGTCTTTGCAGGTCACGTGTTACTTAGCTTCCTTCAGTCCACTCCCTAAGTTGGGTCCCTTATGGCAGTGCTTCTCAGACCTCAGTGTGCACCCAAATTCCCTCTCTTAAAAATGCAGGTTCTGTTCAGGAGGTATGAAGTGGGGCCCAAGGTTCTGCATTCCTAACCAGCTCCTAAGTCATGCTGGTGCGGCTAGTTCCGGGACCACACTCTTCGTCGCAAGACTTTGTATCGTCTTTGTGATTCAAGAACCAAGAACTTGTTCCTTCAATATAGAATCAATATGTTGCCCACAATATGCAAAAAAAAAAAGAAAAAACACCCAAGAAAAGCTGACTTATACACTCCCAGCTTTGCATTCTCCTGTTTATGAAACTGTCTGGAATTGTGGATCAGATGAGAAGACAACATAAAACATTAAAACATACTTACTGGTGCCTGTGATTTATTGCAAAACAAAAGATTTGCGTACACTGAAAAGCAGATCCTAAACCTGTATAGATATGCCTGTTGTGTTCTCTGGAGTCATGGTTGGCATAGTGGTAAAGAATCTGTCTGCCAGTACTGAAGATATGAGAGATGAGGGTTCGGTCCCTGGGTAGGGAAGATTCCCTGGAGAAGAAAATGCCAATCCATTCCAGTATTCTTGCCTGGGAAATCCCTGTATGGAGGAGCCTGGCGGGCTATATCCACAGGGTCACCAAGAGTTGGACACGACTGAACACACACACATGCTGTGCATGGCAGATTCCATACAGTATTTGCTGAGCTTCTCTGGTATGTGCAACATGGGATTGAAGTTAAAAGAACCTTATCTTCTGGTGGATTTTGATTTTAGTTCCATTTAAGGAGTGTTAATTAGACCTTGGACTTGCTTCGTGACAGCTATCAGTGTGGAACACAGTACTGACTCTACAAAACCCTCTCCATCTATCTCAGGTTTCCTGAATTGAACTCTTGTTCATGCATATAAAATAAACTCACACACACACTGTAGCTCCTTAATGCCTCTCAAAATGTTTTTATAAAATATGTGTGCTACTAAGTCCAAGAAAGACAGGAAACATATTTTTCACACCAGCTTCAGGCCCCTATAGTAAGAATGTACACATAAAAGAACTTTCCATGGTCAATGTCAATGTATAAGGGTTAGCACACAAACTGTACAGCACACTTGCTAAATAAATAGTGAATTAATTCAAATGTTCTTGGAAAAAGAAAATATTTTATATATTACCAGTAAGCTCTTGCCCAAATCAGACATCTATGGGACCCGGAGTATACTGTCTTCTATGAAAGCAAGACTTGGCTTGATCTTGCTTTAGACACAATCCCTGGATTCTAGGCAAGTGCCGTTGATTCATCCAAGAGCTTCATGCAAGCTTGAAATTAGGGCATTTTCTTTCCTTCATGGACTCCTTCTGATTACATTTGATGTTTTAGCCGAATAATAAGTCTGATACTGAGGTATAGGGGTGTCTACCTCGTGTCTCAGACCCCTCTCCATGTTGTCCTCCCAGCCCAGGCCTTCTTGTCTCACTAAATTTATTGCAACAGCCTTCCCTGTGCCCTTGAAGCCAGAACTTCAAGTCCCTCTCTGCTGCTGTCCCAGCTGCCACCTCAAGTGCCTTCCACGGGCCACCGAACTGGCAACAGACTTTTCCACGTGGTCTTCGTACAGCTGCCCACCTCATCCTTCTTGTGCACCCGTGGGAACTTTATCCTGTGTTGTTATTCCCTCAGTGGCTTGCCCCTTCTGAGCCCCTGCTCTTAATCTTCCTTCAGCCTAGGTTTTTACCCCACCCTACCTCCAGTCTTTGCCTACTGTAGTCTCACGCATCTCAAAAAGTCTCACGCATCCTTCGTGCTCAAAGCATTTCCTAAGCCCACAAACAGAAATTATTTTCCTCCCCATTAGGCAATAGCACACAACTTACAAGGCACCCCATTTTGCCTCGTGTGTCAGTGTGGCTTGTCTTAATCACCATGTGTGGTCATCCTAGTGGGATCACACTGCCAGGTCCCTCTGTGGTCGAGTAGGGCCATGAACTTGTCGTGGACTATGCATATGGAGTGGAAGTGATGTGTGTCCCTCCTGAGATGAGCAGTAAATTGCTGGGTAAGTGCTCTGTCTCTCTCCTCCCTGTTCCTGGGAGACTTTAGGGTTGGAGGTGGTGGCTGCTTTGTTAGGCGGGATCCTTGAGTGACCATGGTGAGCAGAGACTCCCCCCACCTGACCTGCAGTGGACATGTAGCATAAGTGAGAAATAAAAGTTGGGTATTTTAAGTCATTGAGATTTCGAAGTTGTTGCAGGCAGCTAGGAATTTTGTCTTTTGACTAGAAACATCTCTGACATCTAACACAGTGAGAATCTGTGGAATTAAGTTTAACCCAAATGCATCCAGTGTTAAATGACAAGGCAGGGACACCAATGAGCAGGCAGGCAGTGTGGGTGTTGCAGACTGGTCAGGGGCAGACCCTGTGGAGTCAAGCTGCCACTTCTCAGCTTCATGATTGGAGCGAGGGATCTTTGCCCCCTGTGCTTCTGTTCCCCCATCCGTGGAGGGCATAGTAACACGACCTCTGTTAGAGACTGAACCTCCAGGTTCTAGTGAGGATCAAGTGAGGTAATACATATAAGCCCTGTAAATAGCCAACAAATGTCAGCTGTTGTTAGCGATTGCTGTAGTTATTATAATTATGATTTTCCCCTAATATTTATTTGGCTGCGTTGGGTCTTTGTTGTGGCATGCATGTCTTTAGTTGCAGCATGTGGGATCTAGTTCCCTGATGAGGGATCAAGCCTGGGCACTCCCCCAGCACTGGGAGTGCAGAGTATTAGCCACTGGACCACCAGGGAAGTCCTTATTATTATTATTTTTTTATTAATGCAGTCAGTTTCTCAGTAGCACAGTAGTATTTAGTCCAACTTAACTATGGGACTGGACAAAGGAGAAATATCTGGAAATCAAGTAGTGTTAGGACTAGTGATCCAACAGCCAGGGACAGAAGACCCTGCACTGAGGCCTGAGACCTGAGATCTATTGGGGGGCCAGTGCAGAAGAGGCTGCCCAGCCCCTGCCGGCCCCACCCCGGTTCCCGTAGTCTGCTAACTTTGGGTAGCCCAGGCGCTGAGCTCTTCACACCTGAGGGCAGAGGAACCAGGAGGAAGGCAGCAGCTTCCCGAGGACCCCCAGTGGCTCCTGGGCCACCAGGCCCTTTACATACATCTGCTCTCAGAGGCCCTGACTTTAAACTCCAAGAGCAAGATATATGTGTTGTTACCAAAGACAGAGCATAAGCTAATGTCACCAGCAGGGAAGAATAATAAGCAAATGTCTTAATTAAGGCTAATTAGTCTTCTATTTTTATCTCTAATCATTTCTTAGAACCAAAGAAGTCATTATAGTCCATTGTGTCTCTGGGGAAAGATTTTACATTTGCATTTTTACATATGGGCTACATTTTCTGTGTCATGCATTTTATCGGGATCCTAAACACAATACTTCTTATACAGTTACCTATAATCAGGCCTAAATTCTACTAATGCTAGCATGTATTTGATTGTCCTTCTTAATAAAAGAATAAACAGCTCAAATTCCTTCTTTTGCATGTCCTCTCTAATATTTCTTGAGTGGCCATGATCCCTGTCCCCAAGAAGGCCATGTACATACATACACACATACACACATACACACATACGTATATATATTGTTCTTTACTGTGCTTAGTGTTCGAGCTTTTGCCCAAACCATGAACTATAGTCCGCCAGGCTCCTCTGTCCATGGGGATTCTGCAGGCAAGAATATTGGAGTGGGTTGCCATGCCCTCTTCCAGGGGATCTGCCCAACTCAGGAATCAAACCCAGGTCTCCCACATTGCAGGCAGGCAGATTCTTTACTGTCTGAGCCACCAGGGAAGCCATATATATATACATTTTCTAGAAAGAGGTTCAGGCAAACAGCTGAATTGGTAACTCAGGAAAATTTTGACGGACATGGAGAAGTTTCTAGAGGATGTCACAGGGCTCTGTGCTCACCTCTGGTGAGTATTTTCATCTTTGACTCGGTTGAACACAAAGATGAAATGCTTCTCAAGTTCACAGAGTTACCAGTGGAAGAAACAGCTGTGTTACAGGTGACACAATTGGGATTCAAACTGTCCTCAATGGGACAGTGGAAACCACAATGAGGACTAATAATAAATATTAAGAATAAATGGGGGAGGAGGGAGGAGGGCCTAGGAAGGGGAACACATGTAAACCCATGGCTGATTCATGTCAATGTATGGCAAAAACGACTACAATATTGTAAAGTAATTAGCCCCCAACTAAAACAAATAAATTTATTAAAAAAAAGAATAAATGGAAAGTTTCTGCAATTATGCTCACAGAACTGATTACACAGATGCAATCACAATGGCTGACATGTGGGTTTCACTTGGCTGTGAGCTCAGAAAACACTACTCAGGTGTTTTTCTTGAGTCAGAACTGGGCCACAAGGACCCCATTGTTGAGTTCAAATGGGTGACTCAGTTGATGAGAGAAATTGAGAGGAATTAAGAACATGAGGTGTCTGTAAACATCTGAAATGAAGAATAAATTTTTAAAAAATTTAAAATTTTATTTATTTTTAATGGGAGAAGTAGCTTTACCTCCTCCTGCCAGCCCATCCCACCCCTCTAGGCTGTCACAGAGCACGGGTCTGGGCTCCCTGTGTCATACAGCAAATAAGAAAAAATATTTAAAGAGAAAAAGAAATGACCAAAAAGTACTCTAGATGTGTTCAAAAATATCAAGGATTATGAAGTTGAAAATGGAAAAAACATGTTCTGTCTGTTCTGAAGGGTGAATGTCAACTCAGCATGCTGGGCTACTCACGAGCGCCATCCAGTGGTGGCAGAGGGGCATGACCTAAATGAGCCTGTCGTGGAAGCTCCTTTTATCAAGGTGGCCTTAGGAAATCTGTGTCAGGGAAATAGGCTTCTACTTTGGCCTTTGTCCTAAATGGCTCTGTCCAGGCCTACAACTGAATTGTGAAAAGGATGGATTTATTCTGTCATGGGATTTTCTGTCTCCTTATAAGGACACACAATTTTATAATGGAAAGCTGTGGAAAAATAGAACTTACTTTACATACATTTGCCCTAATGTACGTTTAAATGCATAAGTATGTAAGATATGGTGCTGGTGGTGGTTTAGTTGCTAACTCATGTCCAACTCTTGCAACCTCATGAACTATAGCTCGCTGATCTTGGGATTCTCCAGGCAAGAATACTGGAGAGGGTTACCATTTCCTTCTCCAGGAGATCTTCCCAACCCATGGATTGAACCCGAGTCTCCTGCATTGCAGGGGAATCCTTTACCAGCTGAGCCACCAGGAAAGCCCATATAAGACACATATTTTTTAAAAACATATATCTTTATCAAAGCCTTTAACTCTCTTGCCCAATTTGCACACCAGACCTTGCCATGTGGTGTGCTACATGCACACAAGATGCTGCGGCTGGGTCATCAGCTGCTGTTCTAGAAAATTGGGATGCTGGGCAACAGTGTCCCACCGTCTTCTCCAAGCCCACTGGACAACAAATCAGTTGAAATCTCAACGTGAAGGCAGTTTATGTGGCTCTTTTTTTCCCGTATAATAGATGCTCTGTTGAGTAGTGTGCTTCGTGCTGTGACAATTCATTCCTGCACTTGTGACAGGACCGCCGGCTGATTTCACTATGCTCAATTAGGAGAAAATGCATATTTTAATCTGCCCCGTGGTGAGGTCACACTTTGCTCAGCGGCCTTGGCAAACTGGCCATTTAACCATTTAGGTGGGTGGAGGCTTCCTCTCCAGCCTGTCATTTGGCTGCCAGCAGCCTCTCTATTCTCGTTTTATTGCCAACACTTCCCAGGTTCCAGAGTATAAACAATTAAAGGCCACTCCATCATTCTCAGAGCCACTGCGCATCGGCCCAGCTCCTTCAGCTCGGCCGCCATCCTGGCTGCTAGCGATTAACTCGGTGCTGTGTTCACGCAGCCGACAACACCTATCCCTCTCTCCTTTCCTGAACTGGGAGGGTTGAGAGCCCAGCATGGAAGCATGTA
The DNA here is from genome assembly GCF_054371585.1 of Giraffa tippelskirchi. Classification (NCBI taxonomy): domain Eukaryota; kingdom Metazoa; phylum Chordata; class Mammalia; order Artiodactyla; family Giraffidae; genus Giraffa; species Giraffa tippelskirchi. The sequence continues at coordinate 114,573,968 of NC_137284.1, forward strand.
CATAGTCTTTCTGCCCAGGCTCTGTTATTTCCGCCTCCAGATGAGGATAGAATTCAGGGCCTCCCTTCCCAGGTGGTGCTAGTGGTAAAAATCTGCCTGCCAATATGGGAGATGTGGGTTCAATCCCTGGGTTGGGAAGATCCCTTGGAGTAGGAAATGGCAACCCACTCCAGCACTCTTGCCTGGAAAATCTCACGCCCAGAGGAGCCTGGTGAGCTACAGTCCATAGACCTGCAAAGAGTTGGACATGACTGAGCACAGACACATAAGAGAAAACTTCTTTGGAAGTGGGCAGGCTATGCCTGCCAGCCTGGCTAGATCAGCTGTTGCCTGGATGTCCTGGAATGTCCTCTGCTGATCACTCCTTGAACTGGCCATGTTCACTGCCATCTCCTCACAATGGCCCCCATCGTCCCTACAGAGAGCAAAATTATCCCCCTACAGGCTTTAATTTGGTTTTCCACTTAGTGCAGCGATCCCCTTGAGATATGTGTCTTCCTTTCTTTCCATTCCATCTTCCTTCTTTCATCTGGCTGTTTAGATTCTTTAGATTGTCAGATGTATACACACAACCCTGGGATTAGGTCAGGTGAGCCTGGGATGGAAATCACAGCTGGTGGACCCATCGTGCTGGTGGAGGCACGTGGAGTGCTCCCAGGCTTGGATGCACCTGGAATCTGATCTTAGAACTTCCACTGACCGACTGAAATTACTTAATCTCTAAGTCCCACTCTTCTCATTTTCAAATGGGAAGAGTAATATTCCTGGCCTCATAGGATTTCTGTAGTTCACTTCAGTTCAGTCACTCAGTCATGACCAACTCTTTGTGACCCCGTGAACCACAGCACATCAGGCCTCCCTGTCCATCACCAACTCCTGGAGCTTACTCAAACCCATGTCCATTGAGTCAGTGATGCCATCCAACCATCTCATCCTCTGTTGTCCCCTTCTCCTCCTGCCTTCAATCTTTCCGAGCATCAGGGTCTTTTCAAATGAGTCAGCTCTTCGCATCAGGTGGCCGAAGTATTGGAGTTTCAGCTTCAACATCAGTCCTTCCAATGAACACCCAGGACTGATCTCCTTTAGGATGGACTGGTTGGATCTCCTTGCAGTCCAAGGGACTCTCAAGAGTCTTCTCCAACACCACAGTTCCAAAGCATCAATTCTTTGGCACTCAGCTTTCTTTATAGTCCAACTCACATCCATACATGACCACTGGAAAAACCATAGCCTTGACTAGATGGACCTTTGTTGACAAAGTAATGTCTCTGCTTTTTAATATGCTATCTAGGTTGGTCATAACCTTCCTTCCAAGGAGTAAGCGTCTTTTAATTTCATGGCTGCAATCACCATCTGCAGTGATTTTGGAGCCCAGAAAAATAAAGTCAGCCACTGTTTCCACTGTTTCCCCATCTATTTGCCATGATCTTAGTTTTCTGAATGTTGAGCTTTAAGCCAATGTTTTCACTCTCCTCTTTCACTTTCATCAAGAAATGCACAAATGCCTAAAGAACTGATGTTTATTGAGCTCTGTTCCTGTGCTCCAAAGAAGTGCTAATGTGAGTGCATCATCTCATTTAATTCATGGACCAAACTTCTGAATATCCCATTTTACAGAGGTAGACCACCACTCAGAGAGGTTAGCGAGCTGCCTCAGTAAGGGCAACTGTGAAGGGCTGAGCGCAATGGGTTGTAAAATGGTTCACTGTGTTTTCTTCCAAATCTCAGAGGTCTGGGCTGGAGATGAAAGCTGGACCCCAGAGGGTAGAATCCCCCAGGGTCAAAGCTGAGTGTCCCACTGGTGGATAAAATGTCCACAGGAGTGTCCTCAGGGCCAAGCACTTTCCTCTGCCCGTTTTGAAACTAGGAAGAATCCCCAGATTTTTCATCATCCCTGTTTTTTTAAAAAAACATTTCGTCCCAAACAGTTTCCTTTAACTCTGTGATTGGCAGCCTAGGATCAGGCTCAAGCCGCTAGCCAGGGCCAGACCCAGATGTCCTGGGTTTCTGATGACAGAGCTGAAGTCACTGAACCTTTTGTACAAACCTGCTTAAGGAGCCAGACCAGACGGTGGGCTGGGGACCAGCCAGCCATAAACTCTGAGTAAGATTATCCCATTTCCGATGCTTTTACAGAGTCTGTGACTTGCGGTCATGAGGACCCTTCACTATACCATCACTGCTCAAGGCTGAAGGAGCTCCAGCCCCAGCATCCAGGGGTGTTTTTTTTAAAAAAGGAGATCACAAGCACACACATCCTTTTCCTCACTGAATCCTTTGCCCATTGAGCCCCTTCCCATCATGCTTCTTCCTATTCTGGTACAGCAGCATAAAGGGGTCAAGCACCCCACTGAAAAGATTGAGAAGGGAAACCAGCATCCCCCCAGCCACTTCCCCAAAATGAGTGAGGCCACACCACCAAGGCTATGCTGGAGGACTGAGCAGGTGGGTTGAATTTTCCAGTCATCCTTTTCACCTGGCTTCTCTCTGGAGATGCACTGTGTCCCATCCTTGTTGCAAAATATACTTTCATTGCCCTACTGCCTTTCTTGTAAGACCTGTGTTTTTAGGTGACAAAAATTATTTCCCATGTGATAAACAGAGCACCTCTGCTTTGTTGTTACAGTGTATCTCATATTTCCACACAGGAATGGGCAGGAGCTGAGATGAAGGGGTGGGAGGTGGGAATGAGTCCTGCAACAAGGTCTGTGGAAGGCCTCTCAGTGCCACCCTCGGAGCCTCACAACCCAAGGCATCTTCCTCTGTAGAGGTCTCAGGCTCTTGGAGAAAAATGCTGCAAACAAAAATGCTGCAAACACAGCCAGCAGGAGATCCTGCCAGAACTACCTTGAGTCACCTCACTTGTCCCTTTTGACCATTGTGTGATTTCTTTTCCTTTATAAGTTAGTGTGGGAATGGCTCTAATAGAAATGAGAGGAAGGGAGAAAAACGAGGGTTGGTTCCTGCTTAGAAGGACCTTGAGCTTGATTTAACGCTCCGCTGTTGCCATCTTGAAATTCTGAAAATGTTTCAAACACAGGGCCCCACAAATTACATCTCTGGTCCTGGAGAGAACAAACATTTGTTGAGGACTTGACCCTTTTTAGGCCAATGGCTCCCAAACTTTACTGCATGTCTAAATCACCTGTTCCTGTTCAGTTGCTCGGTTGTGTTTGACTTTTTGCAACCTCATAGACTATAGCTGCCAGGCTCCTTTGGTCATGGGATTTTTCAGGCAAGAATACTGGAGGAGGTTGCCATTTCCTGCTTCAGGGGATCTTGCTGACCCAGGGATTGAATCTGCATCTCTTGCATCTCCTACATTGGCAAGTGGATGCTTTACCACTGTGCCACCTGGGAAGTCCTTGCGTCACCTGAGGGAGCCTTTAAAACCCTTACTGCCCCAGACACATGCCAGACCAGTGACACCAGAATGTCTATAGACACTGGATTTGCCAAACATCCCCAGATGTCATGACTCAGATATGCAACAAGGTTTGGGAGCCACTGTTCAAGGCTCTCTCACAAGAAGGCATTTTATTACCTGGGACAGGTGAGGGGACAGGGGTCCAGAGCAGCTGAGCAGTGTGGCCGAGCTCACACCCTACCCTGGGGAACATCAGGATTTGAACCCAGGTTAACCCGAACCATAAAGCCCAGTTCATTTCATTCAACCAAACAGCTTAAGCCAAACTGCTCTGCAGTTCGTTGGTAAATTCTATTGGTTTCTGAAAAAGATGATCAGGCATCCGGCCTTTTCTACTCTTAGGAAGTATTCCTAAACATTTCTTTGTACCATGGCAAGAGAAAGTGGGACTTTTTCACAAACTGTCCACATATGGAGGATTCTGTGCAGGACCTGTGGGCAGCCATCCAGAAACTTCCCGCAGCTAGCTGAGCCACAGCCACCTGGAGTCAGTTCTGCTCCGGAGAGGAAGCTCCTCTGACTGTGCCCCGTTGAAGCTGTCACCTCGGGAAAGGGCACTTCCTTTCACAGGAAGTCATCAGGCCTCCCCCAGGCACCCTGGATCTGCCATTCATGGCTTGCCTCTCCCCATCACTTCTTGTAATGTCCAGAGCCCCTGAAACCTGCAAGATGTCGGAGAATCAATCCTGTTCCTTTGCAAGCACGTCTTTCATTTTTGCCTTTTTCCCCAAAGAGGATTTTTGCACCAGCCCCCAGGGTCTCCTTTCCTCCAAGTCCATCCTCTCCGTGCCCATCCCTCTTTCTGACCCTAGCCCTCCCATCTGCCAGGTAGGGTGGAGGAGGGTGTGCGCGGTAGCTCCTTCTGCTGCCCGCCCCCCACTCCCCGCCCGGCTTGGGACACACCCAGCTGAGGGACCAGAGAACAAGCAGGGCCCACGAAGATGAACTTTCCAGAAGGCACCAGTTTATAAGATGATGGACCACCTGGCCACACTCCTGGCCACCCCCCTCAGATGAACCCCAATCTGCAGCTTGGGAGCTGTGAACCCTTGTAGCCTGAGGGTGAATTTCTAGTTTGCTCAGCTAGACTTCTCTCTCTTTCTCTCTCTTCCTGATAAACAGGCTGAGCAGTTCATCAGCTTCAAGCTTGTTTGTGCTTACTTCTCTCTTGGGCACACAAAGTTCAGTGGCCCTGGTGGATGGACCCTGTGCCACCCTCAGGTCTTCAAAGGGAGGACCCCAGGGACTTCAGAAGGCACAGAGGATCTCAGGTGGAAGGGTCTGAGCCCATTGTTAAAAGCTGATTTCCTCAGGCTTGATTTGAGTCTTTGGAGGAAGAAGCTAAATTAAACAGGTTTTCAAGGATTATTTACCTTCCCTACAGTAACTGGGTTTTACACTAGTTACAAAGCTTTCCCATATAACAAAGACAAAGTCCAGAAAAATGCCCAGACAGCTAGTTTCAGAGATAAGGGGAATTTCGGTCTGGCCAAGATCAAGGCAGGCAGTGGGTGCCAGGGGTGCAGGGCCTGGACAGCCTCCCCTTGTGGGCTCAGCCCTTGACAGGCTCTTCTAGGTCAGTGTAAAGAACACGGGCCTTGACACAAGCCTGCTTTCTTCCTCCCTACTTGAGATCACAACCGGAGGTATTAATAAATGAGATGGTGCCACAGGCCTCGGTGAGGCCACTGGTTGATAGTCAAGGGTGCTCAGAGGGAGGCCCTCCCACTCCAGAGCTGGGCAGGCAGGCCAGGGAACCCTACAAAGCACCTCAGGACACCCTCCCCCGTTTATCCAAAAAGTGCCCAGTTTCAGTGTTTGTGGAAGTTCTACAAGACCAGCTTAATGGAACCAACGTGCATCGTGGTTTTAAAGGTATATTGACATTTGCTTGTCCCCCTCTGAGTCCATAGAGCCCAGTGAGTGGACGGAGATCTGCATATTACTATTCCCATAGCTTTAATAGTCAGAATCTGCCATTGTAGGCTCTTCCCAGACACGCTGGTATCTTATTAGAAATGTAGCAAATAGAATTGAATGCAATTGAAAAGAAATCCAACAGACTCTAATCTAAAGAATGTCATTTTAGGAAAATAGCAGTGACGTACAATTTACTGCCCCTAAATTGGAAAATCAGTTTTAGAACATCGTAAACTTTTAATTGCATGTGGCATGAAAACAGATTTTGAACAGAAAGGAGGGGAAGGAGAACGCACACAAACTGAACACCTTCCATTAAGAGCCAGGCACCATCACGTCACCTCCCTCTGTCCTCATAGCAGCCAAACGAGATGGGAGTTGTTTTCTCAGAGTTAAAAAGGAGGAAATTGAGGCTCAGCAAAGAAAAGTATCTTGCTCAAGGTCATGGCTAGAAAGTTGCCGAGTTTGAATTTGAAAGTGGGCCCATTTGGCTCCAAAGCCTGTACTCTTTGAATCCACTGTGAAGCATATGCGTGGGAACAATTTCTTTCTTCTACAAATTGACCCCAACAACTGCCACGTACATGGTTCCAGAAATTAGTGGCTTGACTGTGGTTGTTTTGGCTTCTCAGTGCTTCAGATCCACTTACAGCGCAGGAAATATTGGGCTCGAGGCCACGAGGAGAGCAAAGAAGGCACGGGAAGGCGCAGCTAACATCTTTCTAAATTGCATTCTGCAAGATGTCACCTTCACCAGCTCTTTCAGAACATATTTGCTGAGTGCGTTTTAATATGCCCCCCAAACTCCAGAACGTTCGCCACCTTCTACATTTATCTCTGTTAATTCCCCTCCACCACTTGCCCCGACCCCGGCTTGTATACTTGGTATTTACTATTTCCTGACAAGTCTGGTGCGTCGTGGCTGAAGCAGTTTCTCGTTTAGAAGAATGCTCTCACCTTCCACACCCAGCTGTTCTCTCCTCCAGGCAGTACTCATGCTGCCATTGTCATCTGAGTGTTTTTCCAACAGCCACAGGGCAGTACAAGGCGAGATGCAGAATTTCTATGGTCAGCAGGATAATCCTAGAAGTAGAGACAGTCTAGCAAGTTGAAAGACCAGTGTCTTCCTTCCCTGGACCTGAAACCTCTGCGGGTCTTGACCCAGTGCCTCTGTCTCCCCTCCGTATGGTATGTTCCCATCCCCTGGTTCCTTCTGTCTCCAGCCAGACTCAGCAGAGCTTTGCAAACAGTGGGCCGCTGGTGAATGTTTGTGGTATTTAATTGTATGATTCCAGCACATGGAAATGTTCTCTTTAAAACCATCTACCCCTGTTCTGTAGAGTTAGGAGTTGAGAAGTTTCCAGAAAGTGTAGGTAATGCAGGCAACCAGTCAGGCGGAGTAAACAACATAATCTCTCTCCATTGGCACAGGCTGTGGGGAGCTGCTCTTTGATTTCACAGTTCACGTAGCCACTAAAGAAGAAAGCCCAAAGAAAGGCCAGTGTGCAAACAGCACTTCCAAGGTATTCTATCTGCAACACGATTCTTTGCTAGAAGTCAGAAAAAGGGCCAGGTCAGCTCACACAGGCCTTCTCCTCTCTTGGCTGGTGTACCCAGCACCCCTGTTCACACTTGCAGGATGCAGCGAGACCCCCTCATCCTCTACGTGCCTGTCAATTCAGCCTGGCTTTGGATAAAAAGACATGTGTTTGCCTAGGGTAACCTCACACACATGCACAGCCACCAAAATTGCTCGGTGCCTTATAACCCAAGTGGCACCTTCATGCGTCAGGATAAGTCACATCCACAGCTTCTTGGATCCAAGAAACAGGACTGGGCCAGAGGGAGTGGCCATGTTTCTTTTCATTCTCTTTTACCTTCTAACTGATTTTCCTAATGCTTCTTTGATGTAATAAGCCAGCCATCCTGTACACCCTCTTCTTAGATCTCTCTCATTCCAAGTTATGAACACGTCCAGAGCTTTCCTAGGGCTGTCTGTTCTCCCCAGAACGATGCCCCCTGTGTGCATGGCTCTCAGGGTCCTGTGCAAAGCAGCATTCTGTGTCTGGCCACCGTGGGGCTTTTCTTCCAAAAATGGCATTGAATGGATTACAAGTCAGGAAACAGAGCCCCATCTCACAGGACTCTGTGGATAGAGTCTGTTCTAGAAGTCACTGGCTCAGCCAACGTCCAGCTGAAAGCCTTAGCAGTGGCCAGAGTGGGCTTGGAGACCATGTTTTGATTTCATCTCACCTCTGATCTATGTTGTTTGAGGTTTCTGTAAGAACTGCTTAGAGAAGAGCCAACTGATGCACAGGGCTCTCCTTCTCAGGCCTAGGACTCTCAGTAGCTACAACAATGAATGTTTCCTGCAGACTGAGGACTGTACATACACCGTCTTATTCCATCCTCACACCAGTGCGAGAAGGGAAAATATCAACCCTGTGTTACAGAGAAGAGGAGAGACGGTAAGTGACAGCCCAGGTCACTGAGCCAGAAAGAAGGAAACTTGGAATTGGAGCCCAGGTCTCCCTCACACCAAAGCCAAGTCGTCCTCCTAATCGACATACAAAGTGGTTATGCCCTTGGGGCTTTGGCCTCTGTCTGTGATAGAATTCTATGCTTAATCTCAGGCCAAACAAGCATTTGGCCTGTGTATTTGCTGCCTGGCCTAGAAAGACACCTGCCACGAGGGTGGATTGAGCCAGAGTCCTTGCTAAGGCAGTCTTGGCATTTTGGCAGATTCATGCTCTTGATAAGATTGCTTCTTTGATGAAAGCTGATCCAAGATCTTGGGATAATTTTGAACACTTAGCCCAGGTTTATTTGAGGAGAATGTGTTGTGGGGGCAACTGGCCAGCACTTACTTTGACCTAGTAACGAGGAGCAAGGAGTCCCCTACCCTATGCCCCTGAGCCAGCCCTGCCCCTGCAGGCACGAGCCAATCGTGCCTCATGAACTCAGCCTTGTTGTCTGTGAGCAAGTGCCTCGGCTGGAGCTATTTTTATGAGCTGTCGGTGCAGGGCCCTGCACCTGTGTAGCTGGGAGCAGAATGTTTGCTGCGGAGGTGGAAAAAACAACAGACACTGGAAGGATTCAAGCACAATCTCCTTTTGTTAGCAATAAAAGAGAAGCATATAGCTTGGAGCAACTTTGTGAAACATAATTGAAAGAAACTCATGAGTTTCTACTTCACATCCATATCCTTTAATCCTTAGGCTAAAATTCCATGTACCCAATGAGGTAACAGACTTTATTTTGCTCCCTACCAGCTGAGATTTGAATGGGCTCGTTCAGCTCTCCCCATCCCCCATCTTTGACCCAGCCATAGTTAGGAGAAGAACAGGATTGCAGAGTTGCCTCAAAATCGAGCCCTTTTCAGAACAGAGCTCTTGCTGGAAGTTCTCCTTTGAATGTTGCTCTTTCCTGATGTAAATCAGAACCCTCAGGCTTATCTGTTTAACCCTTTCCACACCATGGCTATACCTCGGCTCCCCAAAAACCAAGCACATCAGTGGCAAAGTAAAAGTCAGGGATATAGCAAGAAGTTAGCTCCTGGAGGCCAGCTTCCATGCCTCACATGGAGAAAAAGAAGGAAAACAAAGGAACAGATCCCCAGGTGACCTTGGGAGTGGTAGTTATGGGGCGACACTCTGCTTTCTAGGAATACTCAGACATGGGCGGACCAAAGTCGAGGGTAGGGGCCTTGATTTCTTGGGCAGAGGGCAGGGAGGGGGTGTGCCTATCATCTCTTCTCTTTTGTTCCACCTAATCAAAATGAGAGATGTCGCTTAGTGAGTCATTCACAATTTCAAAGGAGAATTGGGAGCCAGAGAATTTAATATTCATGAGGATCTAACTGTCAACAAAGCCTTCCCAGTGCTTTCCTCTAATCTCCTCCAACGGGCGGTCGGGCGGTCGTTTGTAAAGGCCCATGACCTGGGCTTCACAGCAGGGCCTCAAAACCCTACCCATGAGTTGGGCCTTGAATTTCATGTGTGAGATTGGCAAGGCCATTTCCATTTTGGTTTCCATACTCCTTGCACCTTGCATTGACAACATGGCATGTTCCTAGCGGGGGAGGTGGCAGACAGCTGGGGGCAACTGAGGATCCATTCAGGCCGAGCCCAGGGAGAGGAAAGCTTGGTTGAATTCACTCTGAACTCACCCTTTTGGGGGAAAAAATATCTCTCTAGACACGGTGAGTCTTACCTTTCTCCATGAGCTGTTCAGTCTTCAAAGCAAATCATAAAGCATTTGAGAAAATTTTTGTCTTTGAGACTAGTTTCCTCTTCATCCACCACAGCCGCTTGTGCTTTAATTAGTATTTTGTTAAATGTCCCCATTCTGTTCCACAAAGGGACCAACTGTCCTGCTTCGCCCTGGACTCCCCTGCCTGGGAAACCTCCCAGTGCTGGGCAAACTGGGATGATGGGTCACCCTAGCTGGAAACAGAGTGAAGACCTTTGGATCACACAGGAGCCACCCTGTTCAAGAGGCTGAGTGGTCGAGCAGACAAAGCATTTACAATGGAGTGTCTAGAGTCTTGTGCAGCAGTCAACTTGCTTCTTCACCGTAGGTCAATCCATTACTTTTCCTGTGTTTCGATTCCTTTTTCCACCTTTACAGTGGGAATTATTATTGCTGTTGGTTGCTGTGAGAATGAAATTATATAGTAGCTGCAAAATAATTTGATTTTGTTGGAGGTGGGCACTGCCTGAACCCAAGTGGAATGATTGTGCAATTCTTGCTTGCTAGTTGCTAAGTCACTTGTTATGTCCAGCTTTTTGCCACCCTAAGGATTATAGCCTACCAGGGATTCTCCACAGGATTTTCCAAGCTAGAATACCAGAGTAGGTTGCCGTTCCCTCCTCTGGGAGATCTTCCGGATTCAGAGATCCAACCTGCGTCTCTGACATCTCCTACATTGGCAGGCGGATTCTTTACTACTAGCGCCACCTGGGGAAGTGCAGTTCTAAAGGGTCTCCATCTTCTGGCCAAGCTGTTTGGGATCAGAACAATAGTTTAGGTCCTGGTTTCTAGCCTACAGCAGCCCAAGGTCTAAAAGAGATTGCAGATCAGAACATGATGATTGCTCAGAAATGCTGCAATGTGATCGACATCCTATAGCCCATGTCCCCCATTCAGCAAAGATCTCCTGGGATCTCAGCGAGAGCTGATGGGGAGGAGGAAACACGGCACGGAGCAGCAGACATTTTATTATAATTGTTATAGCTAGAGACTGCTATTCCTGACTCTCCAGTCTGTTCATCCACTTGACGTCTTAAATCTGGAAAGCTTGGGACAAAGGGACACACACCTGAGTGAGTGAGAGAGTGCCTCTGCCTGCTGACTTTCTGTTTCTTAATAAACACACACATACCCCTCCAGGGAAAACGCTTATACGCCCCCCTCATGTTCCTACCCCTCCTGGATCCCCTTGGACATGGCTTCTCCATGTGCACAGTCACAATGACCTCTTCATCCCTTGACAATGCCGGCTTGTTCCTGCCTCAGAACATCTATTATCCCTCTTCCCTCTGCCTGGAATATTCTTCTGCTCCGTCTTGTTGTTCAGGTCTCAGCTATGCCAGCCTTGCTCCCAATCTCCTGCCTCACTTTCCCTCGGCTCATGGGCTGTCTTCAACATGTGTGCTGTGCTGTGCTTAGGTGCTCAGTCATGTCTGACTCTTTGCAACCCCATGGACAGTAGCCTGCCAGGGTCCTCTGTCCTTGGGGATTCTCCAGGTAAGAATACTGGAGTGGATTGCCATGCCCTCCTCCAGGGGATCTTACCAACCCAAGGATCGAACTCAGGTCTCCCACACTGCAGGCAGATTCTTTACCATCTGAGCCACTCAACATAGTGTCTACTTATACTTCAAGCCCAAGGTGTCCAAACCAACCCATCTCTCCATTTACTCCCCCCACCCCCGTCCCCGGCAAGGAAATCCTCTAGATTGTCCTATTTCTTTGTATGCTTTCCACCATACTCCTGGTCCCATAGACTCAAAACTATAGAGATCTTTTTAATGGTGTCTTCTCAAATCTGCTCTCATTTACCATTTTTACTATATTTTTTACCGTCCATCTTCTGTATGCTGCTGCCAGATCAGGCTTGCTCTGTCACAGACTGACCACAGCATCCCCTTCCCCACTTTCCCAACTTCCCCACGTTTCTACAGACGTGCCTCTGTATACACACATTCCTCAAGTGAAGTTCAAGCTCACAGCTTGGTATGAAGTCCTCTTCCCACTCATGCCTTTAACTGCCTCCCTCTAGCAGGTTACAGTCCTGCTCTGTAAACTTACGCCTCTGTCCCTTTGCTTTCATTATTTCTTTCATCCCAAATGTTTCCTTCCCCTTTACCACAAGAACCATGTTTGTTTTGGTTTGCCATTGCCTCCCCGGGACCTAGCAACAAAGTTTTATTGAGTGAATGAACATGGCAAACTTTTCCATCATTTAAGGTTCCATCTCCGCCAGGAAACCATCTTCAACACTATCAACTACATTGGGCACTTACTAAGAGCATTGCCAGTGGCTGAACAACAAGGGCATTTGCCCTCTGTCTTTGTGGAGATTGGACCCTGTGTGCTGCAGCTTCAACACTCCTGAGGGAGCTCAGGGTGCAGTGACGCACTCTGTGCTCCAGGGAATCTGGTGGGAGAGGTCTTTAGATAGCTGGATATTTTTCAGGAATTGATTTTATGATCCCAATCCTTGTATCTCCTCACATCTAGAAAAGCACTAACTCCCTTCATAGTGACATCAGATCCTCATGACTAAGAGAAAACCTTTTGTAAAATGAGTGCTTTAGTTTAGTTTAGTTTAGTCGCTCAGTTGTGTTCGACTCTTTGCGACCCCATGAATTGCAGCACACCAGGCCTCTCTGTCCAACACCAACTCCCGGAGTCTACCCAAACCCATGTCCATCGAGTCGGTGATGCCATCCAACCATCTCATCCTCTGTCGTCCCCTTCTCCTCCTGCCCCCAATCCTACCCAGCATTAGGGTCTTTTCCAATGAGTCAACCCTTCGCATGAGGTGGCCAAAGTATTGGAGTTTCAGCTTCAACATCAGACCTTCCAATGAACACCCAGGATTGATCTCCTTTAGGATGGATTGATTGGATCTCTTTGCAGTGCAAGGGACTCTCAAGAGTCTTCTCCAACACCACAGTTCAAAAGCATCAATTCTTCGGTGCTCAGCTTTCTTCACCGTCCAACTCTCACATCCATACATGACCACTGGAAAAACCATAGCCTTGACTAGACGGACTTTTGCTGGCAAAGTAATGTCTCTGCTTTTAATGGTATTGAACTCCCCATTCACCAAAACCTTATATTTTGACCTTCCCCTGCTGCCTCTTTGGAACAGTCTTTCAGAGCTACCTAAGGTGCTGCCTCCTGGGCTGTAGTCCTTATTTTTCCCGAAATAAAACTTAACTCACAACTCTCAAGTTGTGCTTCTTTTTTAGTCAACAGCACCGTCCCCAGAACTGGATGTCCTTTTTTGCACTTCATTTATTTCTATCTTTTCACACACCATAGTCTGAACTAAATTACATTTTTTGGCAATTTGTCTTGGCCTGTTAATTACCTGATGTGAAGAACTGACTCACTGGAAAAGACCCTGATGCTGGGAAACATTGAAGGCAGGAGGAGAAGGGGATGACAGAGGATGAGATGGTTGGATAGCATCACCGACTCGATGGACATGAGTTTGAGCAAGTTCTGGGAGGTGGTGATGGACAGGGAAGCCATGGGGTCACAAAGAGTTGGACACGACTGAACTGAACTGAATTACATTGTAAGATCCTTGAGACAGAAACACTCTCTTTATTTAAACATTTATATACCTCTCCCTGCATGGACAAATGTGCTCATGAGCATGCGCACACACACATACACACACACACTGCAGACACGAGTGCAGTGCTGAGCCCCTGACTTGTGCACGCAGCTGTGTCACTCAGTGTGTGTTAGATGATTTGAACCAAAGCAGCTGCTGTCATCTGTCCTGCCCTCTGTTCTTTCTGCAGACACTGGGACTTCATCTCTCCTCTCCACCTTCTTCCTGTCCCAGCCCCCATTCTCCATCACATGGTCACTGCAGCATTGCCAACTGGCATCCATGGGCCAGAGGAGGATTCACACTGGCTGTCATACTATCAGCCTTCCACACAGCATGGCAGGTGAAGGATGAAAATGGATCCTCCTGAGAACCTTAAATTTATATGTCAGGGAAGGATAGCAGGCCAAGAATGGTGGTAGGATGCCCAGTATAAACACATCTGCCAGAATGATGAAAATGATGAGCATTTATGGCACTCTGCCGAGGTAGGGGGCATTGGCTAAGTACTTTGCATCCTTCATTTAAACCTCCACCAACCCTGCAAGGTGACTACCATTATCTCTACTTTACAGGTGAGGCGTGAGCCAGAGAGGTCAACTGGCCCAAGATCACACAGCTGGAAAGTGGCAACATCTGAATTCAAACCCAAGACCTTCAGACTCTCCTCTAAAGAACCAGACCATCAGCAGAGAACACAACTCAGCATCTCGTCCTGATGAAATGCTTTTCAGACAAGGAACCTGAGACCCAGACAGAGGGATTCACTTGACTAAAGCCACATCATTCATCCTGGTAGAGCAGGACTCAGACCCCAGTTTTCCTGACTCCCAGCTCCATGTGCTTCCCACTGTCCAGTCCACACGAGGGAAGGGCCTGGTTCCTTCCTGAATGTTCCTCTGTTCTTCACTGAGCAACTAATTGAGGAGTTTTCATGGTAAAATCCATTTGAGAGAGAAGTTGAGATTCTTTTCTGTTATTTTTTTTTTCTTCTTAGCACAAGGAGAAAATACATGTTGGGAGAAGTTCCGGGCAGCAATTTGAGATGAAGCAGAGTAGAAGGAGGACTTCCTAGGTGGCTCAGTGGTAAATAACCCACCTGCCAAAGCAGGAGACGTAGAAGACACTGGTTCAATACCTGGGTTGGGAAAATCTCCTGGAGCAGGAAATGGCAACCCACTCCAGTATTCTTGCCTGGAAAATTCCATGGGCGGAGGAGCGTGGCAGGCTGCAGTCCATGGGGTTACAAAGAGTCAGATGTGACTGAGCACATCACCAAGCACCAAGGGAGGATGGAATGAATCAGGGTGGAGAGTGGCAGAGGGAGAGAGCAGCCACAGGCGCCCCTAGGGGAGGCAGAGTTCATCAGAGGAAGGGAGATGGTCAGCCAAGGCTTTCAGATGGGAGAAAAGTTAGAGACAATATTTTGCCTGAATTTGAGGGAGGTGGGTGATTGAAGGAGACCATGATCACTACAGTCAAAGTAGAGGCAAATAGGGGCCATGGTGGTGGACTGGGGGCTATCATGACTCAGGTGATATAATTTCCAACAAGGGAACAGGTGTTGCAGTGGGAGAAATTGAGCTTTTGTGGCCAAGACTAGGGCTCCAATTACATCTCTGATTTGGAGCAAATCTGTTACCTTCTTTAGATTTCTAACTCCGCACAGAGTTGCTATGGGGACCAACAGTGATAATAGTGTGAAGTCATTTTGCAAAGTGTAACATGCTTCCCAAGGCCTCGTGTCCTTATCAGGAGAAGTAGTAACATGGTTAGTATTTGGGAAGGGTGGATGGGAACTATGATTCCTGCATTGAGAGCAACCTTATTGATTGGCCTGTACTGTGTGCCAAGTGTGAATTCGACCTTATAGAAAACATCAAAAATAACCACACATTCAATCACTAACTTACTCCTGGTTTGCCTCCTTGGTCCCCTTCCTCCAGCTGGCTCCTGGGCATCTCTGCTTCCTAAGCTTCTGTACATCTGTTCTTTGCTAGCACTGCCCTCTTCCGCCAATCTCATTTCTGCTGCACTGAAAACCATGCCTGAACAGTCCTAACTTTCCCCATCTCCACTCCTTCTTCCACCTCAAGGGACCTTCCTTCCAAGGAGACTTTTTTCAGTTATTGATTTGCTGGATATATTTACATAGTTTTGCCATAGAGCTCTCATCACAACCCTGGGAGATTGGCATTACATTCCAACACTGTACGTGAGAAAAATACCCCAATTTACCCAGTGCTAGAAACAGACTATTTATTCACTCATTCATTCAACAAGTATTTAATGAGTACCTTCAATTTGCCAGCCTGTGTGAGGACCTTGACATAATGATAGACCCAATTTTGTTTTGTTTTTTCAACTCCAAGAGTGAGAATTGTCTTTACTTTTTGTCAAAGATGAATGAATGACAGTGTGTACTCTACTATGTTCTATTGATCCATTTTTCTATTCTTTCACTAATATCACCCTCTTGATTACAGTAGCTTTATGGTAATATTGGAGTCAGAGAGCGTCAGTCCTACAGCTTAGTTTGCCTTCAATGCTGTGTTGGTTATTGGTTTTTTGCTTCTATGTATAAACTTTTTTTTCAGTTTTTTAAAAGATTTTTTGATGTGGACCACATTTTAAAGTTTTTATTGAATTTGTTACAACACCGTTTTAGTTTTTTGGCCACAGAGCATATGGGTTCTTAGCTCCCCCACCAGGGATCAAACCACACCCCCTACATTGGAAGGCAAAGCCTTAACCATTGGACAACCAAGGAAGTCCCTGCATATAAATTTTAGAACCAATTTGTTGATATCCACAAACTAACTAATTTTGATTGGAATTGAGTTTAATCTATAGCTCTATAGGGGATACCTTGACAATATTGAGTCTTCCTACCTATAAATATGGACTATCTCTCCATTTATTTAAAGATTCTTTGACTTTTTTTCACCAAAATTTTGTAGTTTTCTTCATATAGGCTGGTCTTATAAATGGTTTGTTAGATTTATACCTAAGAACTTTGTTTTTTTTTTTTTACTCTAATGTAAACCAAATCAGTTTTTTAAAAATAAGTCAAATGGAATCATTATGTTCTTCTTTAAACAGCTTGACTGTTTCTTTTACTAATTTTGCGAGTTAAGCCAAATTGGTTTATAGAAATGAAAATATACTTAAGCTATCAGCTCTTCTTATTCAAACTTAATGATTCTGTTTGTATAGAATAAGTACCAGCGACACTCTAGTTCTGATTATTTGCATGTTCATGAGATCAGAGATCCCCAAATTTGAATAGAAGTCACATCAGAATTTCCATTTGTTATCAAAAATAAAATACATTGTTCAGGTCAGAATATTTCCCTGGGTACCGGATGCCATATTTTCTACCAATGGAATTCAGAAGAATGAGGAAATGTTATTTCTTCTATGGACCCTTCCCTTCTTAGGGCTTCCCTGATAGCTCAGTTGGTAAAGAATCTGCCTGAAGTGCAGGAAACCTGGGTTCGATCCCTGGGTCAGAAAGATCCCCTGGAGAAGGAAATGGCAAACTACTCTAGTATCCTTGCGTGGAAAACCTCATGGACAGAGGAGCCTGGTGGGCTGCAGTCCATGGGTTGCAGAGAGTTGGGCATGACTGAGCAATTAATACTCTCTTCCTAGCCAACTAAAAGTCCTCAGATCTTAGAATTGAAAACTAGTTTGTGTGGCTCAGATTTCTGAATTTCACTGGAAATCAAGATAATTGCCAGCTTTCTTAACTGGAAATTAAGAAAGCATCCAGCCACACATCTCAGCCCCAGTTTTTCTACCTGAGGAGTGGAGAGTCACTCTTCTTAAACCTCGATGCTTAAATGCTATGGATCTGGGAAGCCAATGTGTTGAGAGTCCTGAATCCACCTGCTATGGACCAGACATGGTGTGACATCCATCAGAGAAACACCTCCCAGATTCCACATTTCCAGATAGGCACATTTTCATGCTTTGATTCACATTTTTTTTTAAAAAATAAGCTATTCAAAACACTGCCCTCCAGAATTTACCATTTGAAATAACAGCAGACTTAAGAAATGAGTCCCCAGGAACCATCCTGTCTAGACTGTGATGTCAACACTGCTTTTCCAACTGGCAGGCACTCAGCTTGCCAGGTAACAAGGTAGCCTGGAGCAAATCTCTTTTTCCCCATTAGTCCTGCCTCTGCAAATGACGAGGCTCCCTCTCCTGGTTCTTGGTTCCAGGAGGGGCTGCCAGCTTTGCCCCAGTACTCTCAGAGGAGCTAACCTAGAAAATTACCAGCCCTGTGCTCCACGTGTACCCACAGGTTCATTTGTTCAAGCTTTCAATCTTGCAGGCTATTTAACACACAGGCCATGAGGCCTGATGACACCTAGGTTTCAGGTGTCAACATGGGCTCAGTCCCTCACCAGGGTGTTTTCCCTTAAAAATCTCCTCTCCCCAAGACGAAGGCAGCTCCTCGAAGCAGCAAGGTCAAAACTCTTCATCTTAAGGGTCTCACCGGAAATCCATTGCTCATCCAAGCATTTCATGCCATAAAATAGGACTAACATATATGCCAGCCCACAAGGCTGATGTTTAAGGGTAATGCCATGGGAAAGCGTTTGGAGTTTTTTGGAGGAAAAAGTATATTTAGGGTCTAAATTGTAATCCAGTGAGTGGAATAAGAAAAGGGGTTTTAAATTATAAGACTTGGTGACAGTTTCTCCAGTGAAACTATGTATGAGAGCACACACATTTCAATTTTCAGGTCAAACACGTCCAGGCAGCTCTAAAGCAGCTTATGGCAGCCGAATGATGTGAGTTCTGTGATTTGAGTTTATTAGCTTCTGGCATTGGGTCCTGTATTTTGAGTGATTTCTATAAAATGTACTTGAGAGTTATTATTTTCCTTTAGAGAATGTGATACTAAGACAAGTTTTTAATAAAGTGTTTTGAAAGGCAACAAGCTGAAAAAAAGCTGGGCAAAATTTCAATCTAATAATGAACTGAATATGTCTCTACTTATATTGAATTTGCAAGTAATAGAATGAGGTAGGTTTAG
The DNA here is from genome assembly GCF_054371585.1 of Giraffa tippelskirchi. Taxonomy (NCBI): domain Eukaryota; kingdom Metazoa; phylum Chordata; class Mammalia; order Artiodactyla; family Giraffidae; genus Giraffa; species Giraffa tippelskirchi. The sequence goes on from NC_137284.1 coordinate 114,592,220, forward strand.
CAATTACTTTTGAGTGAAATTTTGTGCCTGAAGGAAGAGAAAGTGCCCCTTAAAGCTAGGGAAAATGCTGTATCATTGCATTTAATTTTAAATAATTTTCACTCTAGACTTTCAAAGGTCTAATCAGTTCAGGAACAGATTCTCCAATGAATATTTTGTAGAAATTGATGGTTTTCTCAAACCCAAGTTTTGTTTTGATATTTGTTCTTTATAAAGCCTTGAATACAGACATCTCTTTGTCACGTAGCCCATGAATTTCCAAGGTGGCACCCCAAAGTCAAATTCAGAAAGTGATTAGAGAATGCTGAATAGAATTCCTACATGCCAGGCTGAAAACTCAAGAGTTAAACAGGGTTGAGCCCTCCAATAAAACAATGTAATCAAATGTATAAATAATTCATTTGATGCCCATAGAACTGCCTCAGCACCATTTGTCTTTAATAAGCCAAATCCACAAATAAATAGGGTGCTGACTGACATTGAGGCTCTTGTCTTTCACTATGTGGCTCTGAATCAAACCCCCTCTTGACCAGAGAATCATCCATCATTCGAGTAGATTGCTCAAGGGATGAGAGCCTGGGCTAGGGAAGCCCTGGGCTGTTATGGAGCTTGCACATGCCTAAGTCACTCTAATCAGTCTACACTCACAGTCAACTCAGGTCAGTGTCTGCAGGTGAAGGTTGGTGGAGTGGCTGGTGGGAGAGAATTGGGCCAGGACCCCTGAGACCTCCAGCTCGTTTCTTCTAGGGACTTCTTATTCCCTGTTGTATAAATGCACTCTTTGTGGTCCTGAGAGTTTTCTATTGCATCCCCACAACACCACGCCAGGTAAGTACAGTTGTTACTACTCTGATTTGTAGATAAGGAAACCAGGAGTTAGAGAGGTCTAGCATCTTGTACAATATTCTACTGCTAGCCCATGACAAAGCGTGTCTTCAATTTAGATAATCTGGTCTATTACCTGCTAGACTGTAGGGGTATTTTCTAATGGAATCTTCTCCTAAGATACCCAAACCTTATAGAGTCATTCTGAAAAGTCAATGCATGCAGATATCAACTAGTTTCATGGGCTAACTGAGACACAGAGAATTCACTCACTTACTAGCAGCACTTTCATATCAAGTCGAAGACTGGAGATCATTCCAGGGAGCCTCTCTCCCAGTTGAAACAGCTGCAACACCCAACCGGGGCTTGCATGGGACAGTCATACCAGTGGTCTGGCCAAAGCTAGTGACCACAGTAGAGGCTCTTATTTTGGCTCTTCCCCCAAGCACTGTCTCCTCTGTCTTATGAAGGGAGATAGATGTTCAAGTCCTTGGCATTCGATTCCTATAATTCTATGTTCTAAGATTCTATAGCCACCACAGCTGGAAGGATACTCCATTTTGGAGTCAGTCATACTTGACCTTTCTGAAATGCAGAGCACCAGTGCTGTCACTTTGGAGATGACACTGGCCCATCTCCTGCCCTGTGGTACCTGCTGATGGGCAGATATGACCTCCTCTTCCCCTCCCTGCTACTCCCAATGATAAAAGGAGTTTGGGAGGTTTAAACTAAAGCATTTTGGCTTTTCTCTAACTGCTCACTACCATCTTGGGCGAAATTTGTGCTTATACGTGAATGGCTCCATCCTCCTTTATCCTTCCCTGGAGTCATTTCATCCACTGGATTATGAGTCCTTGAGTCAGGAAGCAAGATTTTACCTTTAACGTCCTAGAAAATTGCTGCAAGATATGTCACAAGGATGAAACAAAGTCATTTTTACCTGAGGCTTTGATAACCTTTTCAGTCAGATGCTTTAGCATAAAGTATAATCCTGGCTGAGTTTACCCTGCCAGAAGTTCACGCATTTAGCAACGACACATTATGGCAAATGCCACTGCCTGTCAGTTGTTAAACATCAGGATCGTAAAGAACCCGTCTGCTCCAAGTCTCCTTTATCTTTCATCTCCTCCCAGCACATTGGCACTTTCTTCTGCTTTATTCAGTCCTTGAATAAAAGACCAAAGAATCACTTCTGGATTTAGACTTCTGAATAGATCCACATTAGCTCTAAGAGGTTCTTTTTTTTTCCTTACCAAAACCCAATATAATCTGTATTCTGATTTCAAAGACACCGTTATAGTTGACCTTTAAGATGACCCCTTAAAATATTTGACACGCTAGGCAGAATACCTCCCTATAATCAGGGTCATTGTTTCTCTTTTGGTATATTCAGGGCTCTGCCTTCTAACGTTTATATGCCTGCAAATAGTTTTATTGTATGTCATCATTCTTATTATCATCAGCATTCTGATGCCCATTTTCTTTACTTTATCTGTTAAACAGAAGTATATTTAACGTTCAAAGTGATACATCATAAAGGTAGAAAAAGGTGAACCCTTTGATATATTAGAAGTCTTTCATAGCATGAAATAACTATTGCCTATTATTTTACTCTTGACATTTTTATTTTTAAGGGAATTTCGCTTGATTTGTGGTGCTGACACCTCTGATATGTTGTTTCCAGTGACCTTACATCCAAAATCAGCAGCGTGTGACATTTGATGGCCCAGATAAAAAACATTAATGGTGGAAGAGAGGGTTTATTTTCCTCGTCATAAATTAAGTTTAAATAACTCTGAATTTATTTTAAACTCTCCAGTACTTTTTACTGTCCAGGCAATAAATGTATTTATTACTGGGGGTCTACCTGGGTTTTCTCCACAGAGCCCTTTGCTTGACTGCTTTGAATCCTCTCCTTCTCTCTCCTAGAAAGCTCATCTTGCCTGTAAATGCTGATTTGCACAAATTGTTCTCTAATCTCTACCAACAGGGGTCAGGAAAAGGGTTGCTTATCAGAGAAGTAACCAAAAGCATTTTTGTTGTTAAGCAGGTTAAAAAAAGCAGGAGTTAATAAAATATCCACTGATGCGGGTGATCCAGTTTTGAATGATTCTGTTTGGGGATTAGAAATAGAAAACCCAGGCACAGGCAGTCATGTCTTGATCCTTCCATAGCCCAGTGTTAAGAGTTTGCTTTAAGTTCTTATTTAATTCTCACACAAATGGAAGCCCATTCCCCCATTTTGGTCTTTATTACTTTTCACCTTTATGTATGTTTTTGGTACTCATTCATTAGATGTATCATAAAATTGTATTGAGAATTTCTCAGTGAAAAAAATTTTATGATTTCAAAATTTCAATCTGTATGTTTGAAAATTGCCTCCTATATATTTTATTGAGTTATAATTCACATATCATAAAATTCACCATTTTAAAGTCTACAGTTCAGTGGTTTTTAGTATTCACAAGGTCAAACAACCATTGTGCTGTGCTGTGCTTAGTCGCTCAGTCGTGTCCAGCTCTTTGCAACCCCATGGACTGTAGCTCGCGAGGCTCCTCTGTCCATGGGGATTCTCCAGACATGAATCCTGGAGGGGATTGCCATGCCCTCCTCCAGAGATCTTCCCAACCCAGGAATGAGCCCAGATCTCCCACACTTCAGTGGATTCTTTACCATCTGAGCCACCAGGGAAGCCCATGGATACTGGAGTGGGTAGACTATCCCTTCTCCAGGGGATCTTTCTGACTCAGGAATCGAACCACGGTCCCCTGCATTGCAGGTGGATTCTTTACCACCTGAGCTACCAGGAAAGCCCCAAACAACCATTACCACTATCTAATTCCAGAACATTTTCATCACCTGAAAAAGAAAACTTGCAGCCCCCATCCTTATTCTGCCCTATATCTATTAGCAGTCACTCACCATTCCTCCCTTCCCTCAACCCCTGGAAACCAGTAATCTACCTTGGGTCTCTATGAATTTGCCTATTCTGGATATTTAATATAAATGTAATTATACAATATGTGGTCTTTTGTATCTGAATTCTCTCATTTAGCATAATGTTTCCAATGTTCATCCTCACTGTAGCATGTATCGATACTTCATCCTTTTGGTGGCTAAATAACATCGGGTTGTATGGATATACCACATTCTGTCTACCTGTTCATTAGTTGATTGGGTCAATTTTTCATTTAAAAATTTCATCTATAGATTCAAAAGTTACCTTATAATTAATTACTCAGGCATTAACTTGTTAGAAATATTTTAAAGTTAGGTCTTTGAAAAAATGGTTTAAAGTATATGTTATTTTATTATTTTCAATAACGACAATCACACATCTCTTATTAATTATGTATGCATAAATTTCTTACAGACTTTGCCACAAAATAGGACAAAAATAGAACTAAAAAGTTTTTCATTGTATGAGTGGGAAAACGGTGTCATTCACTAAATATAAATTCACAAACAAAGATTGCCTATGATTCTTGAATATATGAAATGCCCTCCAAATGGCTTTTCATGAAGACCCTGATCCCTCTTAGGACCTCAGGACATTTCCCTTGGAGTACATCAACATCTGATACATCAACATTCATCCTTCACTGATCTGTAAGTTCTCTGTGGGCAGGGGCTGTATCTGCATCATTTTTGTCTCCAGAGGCCCAGTGCCTTGTGCTCTACAGAGTACAGTGCTTTGGACCTAGAAGGTTTTCACCTAACCAGTTTGATGAATGAACTGAATTATATGTTCTGTTCTTTGTGCTCAGAAAGAAATAAAGAGACTTTAAAAAAAGGCTTTCTGATCATTGCAAACTGGTTTCCAGTTATCCCTTACATATAGAGGAATGAACAATTCACACCTATATGGTTGGATGAATGTCCACAAAGTGAGTGACTCCTGTGTGACCACTATCAAATCAAAAACCACGTGGTCCAGCCCATCTGGCTCTCTCAATCAATATTTTCCCACCCTTCTCTCCAACACCATCTGGTATCCTGACTTCTAACACCACAGGTGATTTTGAACTTTATATAACAAATATTCCTTTTACACTCATGATATTTTCAAAATAAAGCTAAAAAGCATAATTTGCAGACTTACAATAAGGATATGCATGGTAAAGATTCAGATTTTAAGCAGCCAAGATTGAACTGACCTACAGGGCAGAGATGCATCCCTCCCCGTTTTCGTTTCTGACTACACTGAATATTTTTTTTTAAAACTATCTCATGCTCTCTTATGTTTTAATAGTCATTTCTTGTGTTTTTTAATTTCCTAGCTTAGAAAAGTGTGAAGTAGGCAAAGTTTATCCACATCCTTCCACTTTGGATTTTTCATTCTCCATCTCTTTTTTTCTTTCAAGGGCCTTACCTTAGTCTATTCTGGTCATGATAGCCAAAATACCATACACTGGGTGGCTTATAAACAATCATTTATTTCCTACAGTTCTGGGGAGGTCCAGCATCAGGTTGCCTGCAGATCTGCTGTCTAGTGAGGCTCTGCTTCCTAGTTTGTAGACAGACGGTGGTCTTCTCGCAATGTCCTCACATGGTACAAGGGGCAAGGATACTTTCTAAGTTCTCTCTTTTTTAAAAAACATTTACTTTTTATTTTTGGGTGCACTGGATCTTTGTTGCTGTGTGCGGGCTTTCTCTAGTTGTGGCTGCTGTTGCTGCTGCTGCTAAGTCACTTCAGTCGTGTCTGACTCTGTGCGACCCCACAGACAGCAGCCCACCAGGCTCCTCTGTCTCTGGGATTCTCCAGGCAAGAATACTAGAGTGGGTTGCCATTTCCTTCTCCCTAGTTGTGGCAAGCAGGGGCTATTCTCTAGTTGTGGTGTGCTGGCTTCTCATTGAGGTGGCTTCTCTTGTTGCAGAACTTGGCTCTAGGTTGCTTGGGCTTCAGTAGTTGTTGTGGGTCAGCTCAGTAATTGAAACATGTGGGCTCTAGAGTGGGCAGGCTTTAGTAGTTGTGGCCCACAAGCTTAGTTGTCCCACAGCATGTGGAATCTTCCTGGACCAGGGATCGAATCCTTGTCCCCTGCATTGGCAGGCAGATTCTTAACCACTGGACCACCAAGGAAGTCCCAAGTTCTCTTTTATAAAGACTTCTGTACTAAGTTGCTTCAGTTGTGTCTGACTCTTTGCAACCCTATGGACTGTAGCCTGCCAGGCTCCTAAGGCACTGATTCCATTTATGAGGGCTCTGAGCTTGTGACCTAATGACCTCCCCAAGTTTCTACCTCCTAACACCATCACCTTGGAGACCAGGTTTTAAAATGTGAATTTGGGAAGGATGCATGTCTATAGCAGACCCTTTCTTACTTCCATTCCTCATAATTCATGTTAAAGGGTTATCTGATCATGAAAGTATTCAATAGCTGTTACTGATCATCTTTTTCTACCATATCCCTCAATGTTTGAAAGGCCTTAAACCCTTTGGAGACACTAGAATTTGAGATGGTGTGGCTGTGAGTCAGGGTGTCAGAAGAACAGGGAGCTAAAGGGGATACATATCTTGAGTTCAGTAAACCTTCTGACAAACTCTATCATGTTATCCTTGAAGACCAGAGGGAGAGATGTGTGACTGGCAGAATAACAGTCTGACACTGAACTGGGAAGTAAAACTAATCTACGAGATGACAGAATTATGATGCAGAAACATCTTGACAGTCTGAAGTGATAGCCCAAACTCATTGAATTTAACAGTGATAAACATGAGGTTCTGTGTTCAGGATAAATAACTAATGACACACCTACCGGATGAGAGAGATTGACAAACATCCTTTCAGGTGTTAAGAAAAAAAGTCCTAGGGATTTCATTTGACTGTAAGGGCAATGCAGTGTGGCTGCCAACAGACGGCTTTCATCATAGACTTGTCCAGAGCCAAAGAGGTCACTGTTCTTTTTTCTGCCATAGTCAGAAGCATTTGGTACATTTTATTTGGTTTTGATTGTCACACTTAAAAAGGAATGTGGTAAATCCAGAGAGGGTTAAAGAAGGGTTGAAAGGGTAATAAATGATCAGGAAACCTCATTGCCATAGGAGGAATGGTTGGAGGGTCTTTGCATCCTTAGTCAAAGATGGTTTTCTGGTTTTCTCTCACGTGAAGGGAGGTGAAAGATAGCATGGAATGGAGCTACTAACTAGTATATGATCTGGGCAGGCATCTAACCTTCCTACAACTTGCGAAATGGGTTTTGATCAGATGATCACTATGTTCATTCCAGAAATAAGCTATGAATAGCCCACATAAACCAGAGATACACGTAGTTCAGTCTTAGAGTAGTGTTCCATTCAAGAATAGCTCAGCAGCCAGACTTCATTAAAAATTAATTCTATCAAAAAGTCAACTTTTCCCAAAAGTTTACCCCACACTCACTCTGTTTCATCTTAGGTTGTCCTAGCCTCTGCTACTGAATTCCTTCTGAAAGCCCCCAGAAAAGAATTAGCATGTATGAAACACTTGGTATGCATCAGGTCATGTTTACACTTAGTGCCTCATATAATTTTCACAGACACCATGCAAAAGATATAATTATAATTATTATGACCATTTTGTGCATGAGGAAAGGCCTTTCAGAAGCATCATTTGCCCCAGGTCACAGCTGGTAAGTGGAGCCTGGGATTTGAACTGAGGTCTTCATCTCACAGTGGCTGAAGCTTCACAGAGCTTAGCTAGGTTGGTTTGAAGTCAGCCTGTTCTGTTTGTCATGGGTGGTCTATCTGGCTCCATAATTTCAGCCTGGTTTTGGTCTGAGGACAAAGAACCAGGCCAACATCATGTGGCTGCAGAATTTTTACTAAGAAAACTTTCCCTCTGCTCTCTAGTTGGCTCTTTCACACCAGAATTCCTCTACTTCGGATCTTCTCAGTGTCAAAAGTAAATGTCAGTTTTTCTCATACTCACTAAGGGACACTTTGTAGAAGGAGCTGACTCAAGGAGAAGGGATTCCCAGTTACAGTCTTGTATGTAGGTGAGGCTGCTGCCAAGGCCCAGTGCTCGACCTGTTCATGCTAAGTCGCTTGAGTCATGTCCAACTCTTTGCAACCCTATGGACTGTAGGCCACCAGGCTTCTCTGTTCATGGGATTCTCTAGGCAAGAGTACAGGAGTGGGTTGCCATACCCTCCTCCAGGGGATCTTCCAGACCCAGGGATTGAACCCACACCTCTTATGTCTCCTGCATTGGCAGGTGGGTTCTTTACCACTAGCGCCACCTAGGAGGCCCCAGTGTTCCACCTACCCCTTATTCATTTCACATGTCTTTTATGTGTGTGGCTTGATTTCCAGCTTCCCACAGGCTGCCCCATGACCAACCAGAGACACAAGTGTTGTTTCCAGTAAAATTGTACTATTATAGATAAGGTGGCCCAGGTTAAGGGTTGAACAGTAGGCCACAGGGCATATCGTTCCTGCTCTAGTCAGAAGGGTCCACTAATTTTATGTTGAGAAAAAGAGGTTGTCTCTCCACACTCAGTGTCTAGTCCGGTGCCATCCACAAATGTTTATGAGATGAACGAGCAAATGAATGAGCGAAGGCACACTCAGAGGTATGCTCTGCTGCTACTTTCAGGCAACTCCCAGCTGTTGAGGAGGTAGAGCAGGGATGTTGCTCCTTCCTATCTACCTGAGTCTGATTTTGGAAAGTCAAACAGGCACATTTGTACAATACATAGTAATTAAATCTTCTTGTTCATTAAATAATTTATTAATGAAGCAAAGTTGGTCCCGAGAATTTGTACCAAAATAAATAAATAAAAGAGAAAAGAAAAAAAGTACAAGGTTGATTCTGCAGATTAGACCTCATCAGAACCATACCAAGGACAGCTTTGGAAGATTTTCCAACCTACCACCTACCGAGAAATCTGAAGAACCACATCTGGTACCTTGAACCCATTTGGACAATGGGAGAAAAATTGTGCAAAACAAAAGCAGCAGAAGAAACTGAGTCACAGGGCAGGAAAACCCTACACAGTCAGAAGAAAAAGGCTAACCTCTCTTTTGACTTTACAGAGGAGGGAGGTTGGATCACTCCCATTTTGTGAAAGACAAAGCTTTAGGGGAGGAAACTTGGCCTTCTCCCCCTTGAGGCTGAATGTGGAGCTGAATGAGCACTGTGGCATTTGCTCATGGAGAAGCCTCTACAGTGCAGGAATGCGACGTCTCATTAGTGAGGGGTGCTGATAATGATCTGATATGCGCTTTCATCCATTACTGATGGATGCCTTCCAGAAGACCTCCCCAGATGCAACACCTTGGCTAATTATGTGAACCCTGTTTCCCTGGTCTTCATCATTAACACCAACATACTTCTATTGCCAAAAATCTCATGCTTTATCCCTGGTCATTGGTACTTCTGGTTTTATCATGGAGGTTTGGGAGGGTTAGGAAGCAAAAGAGGAAAGAAGGAAACCCTAGAGTTTGGTTATCCCTTGAATTTTCAGCAGGAAATCTGGCTCCTCACAGTCAGGAAGGGTGAGCAAATGGCTACAAAAGCCAGGACCCTCTCTTCCCTACCTAGTTCAGATGCCCCCACTAACAAACATTGTCTAATTGATTAACCAAGGATTCTCAAAGAGAATGATCTGATGAGGGTAATTTATAGAGATGGTATCTTTTGTCATCATTTGTCTTTGAAAACAGAGAAGAAAACTGCTTTCAAGAGGATGTAGCCTGCCAACATGAGCAATGAAGGATGCAGTGTCATCAGTTACCGCAGACTGCTCAATTTTGTACCTTTTCAGCCAGTCAAATATCCAATAACCACAAAGGGAGGGAAAAAAATGTATCCTCACTCCCTGTGTTTTCAACTTTTCCAGCACTGGCTTGTGAAAATATTTGGGGTTGTTCACTGTTCTGCTCTCTGTAGCATCAACATTTATTTAAATGGGGCTGTCTCTAGTAATGAAGAATGAAGGAAAAACAATGGTCTGATTTTGACAAATTAACTTGTGATTGGGAGAGTCAGTGAAGCAGGGAAGAGACATTCCTAACTATACTAATTAAATGAGCTTGCAACATTTATTTTAATGCAATGGAACCAGCCATATGAAGATGAACATTTTAATTTATTTTGCACTGACATTATGAAGAATTTCACTGCTGCAGATTATCTACAAAAACAAATCTCATCAGCATCTAGGTTTGTGAAGGAAATTTCCATCTTTCACATGAGCTTGACCTTCCCCGGTGGAAGCAAGTGCGAATGAGCTAAGTTACTTGAAAAGTTGTTCTGAAGGTTGTCTTTCCACTGAGGCTGGGCTTTATGTTCAAATGACTTCTGTGCCAAACACATCCATTTTTCATGGTGCGGGGTAGATGAAAAATTCCGAATCCATTCTACGGGGAATGCAAATATAGCTCATTAGTTCTGAAGCATTTTTCATGAAAGACGGTGGAGTATTTGCCAGCAGATGAGGCTGCAGAGTTCCAGCCAAGAATGAGCACCACATGTCCCGCTAATTGTTTTTTAAAGTTGTTCCTTTCCTCTCTGGCACCCAATAGCTATTGCAAATAGGAAACAATATGAAAAATGGAGGGGGAGCCCAGCTTACTGTGACATTATTCTGCACTTAGTGTCTTGTCCTTTTTTTTTTTCTTTTTTCCGCCCTTTCTACATGCAGCCATCTTCTAGAAGGAAAAGGCACAGTTTTATAGACGATTGAAGGAGTTTTGCTTCTCCCAGGGACAAATAGAGGGCACGTTTTCCGGAGTGTCCACTCTCACCTGAGGGCAGCATCCCTGGCGCCTCTGCTTCAGGGCCACAGGCTCGTTTACAGGGCTGACGGAGCCCGAGGAAGACACAATGGCCCCCTCCTTGCCCCTGCCAAGGCCAGCTTTAAGGAAGTCATGCAGTCCAAAGATGTCTTCCAGACTGACATTCCTGTTGGAGCTCTGCCAAGGACACGTGGGGAAGAGAAGACCCCCTTCCTTTCAAGTCAGTGCTGCCTGCTGATTATTGTGGGGGGCCTGGTGGGCGCCCACGTCCTCTGCTCTGGAGACCCCCACCTCCATCTGACCTCGCTGGACCACACCAGGCTGAGTAACCTCGGTTCCCACTTGGGGCCTCTCTGTGGTCTTGGCCCTTCCTTTGTGACTGAGAAGAGACTCATGGAGTTTTGACCAGTTCTTTTCAGGTGTGGACTCAGTCCATACTTGGGGGCTTCTTCCTGGGATTTGCCTCCACCCAAAGGGCCTGAGCTCTCTGCCTTCCAGCTCTCAGCCTGCCTGAGCCTGGCAGCCTAGCCCCTTGGCCTGCCCCTTCCACCTCCTCCCTGAGCTCTGGGCATTGGAAGCAACCGAGAGTACGTTCTTTGTCCCAGCACATCCTTGGCCCTGAGTGCTTACAGAACAAGTGTTCACTGACCCAGAAAATATTCATGGCCTGCAGAGCGGGGTGGAGTCCACCTGGGTAAAAGTGTCTGTTTTCTCCATCCTGACCGGAGTAACCTCAGCAGAGACTGTAGCCCGGACACTGCCCAAATGCTTTGCAGGTAACTGGGCAGCATCTTCACCTCCTGGGGCACCTAGCGCAGTCAGGATTCCATTTGAGAAGCAGAGGTGCTAGCCCTTCTCCCAGGTGCTCAGGCTGTAGAAGATCTCTGGGGAGGATTACGTGGCTGAAAGGGTTCAGTTCTTTGGGGTCAGGAGCCAAGTGCCTCCTGCCTAGGTGCCTAAGAGGTTGCTTAAAAAAGTAACCATGTTACTGTCATTTCCTCCACAAAAGATGTGCTCTAGCTTAGCTCCTATCAGCTATTTGAGGAATGACTATAGTAAAAAGTCACTGTACTCAGAAGAACAAATGCATAGTTTTCTCATCACAGGGAATTAGAGGGAATTACAAGCAAATCCATCGATCAAACAAGTAATTCCCACTTTCCTCTTACCTTCTCCTCACAAAAGCCAAGTTAACTAGTTAAAGATTATGAAGATTATAAATCAAAGGGTGAGAAGGGCCCATTTGGGGATCTTTGGGGGCACATCTGATCGCCCTATGGAGAACGCCACTGTGAGATGATAGAATTCGGTTTCCTGGAATGAACATGACAAATTTGAATGAGTACCCACCCCCACCCCTGCCCCTGAGGAAACATCTTAGAACCTCACCTCCTGCAGAGAGCCTTCCCCACCACCAAGCCCGTCCCTATTAATGGCCTGCACTTCAAATCCCATTCCAAGACAAAGACAGCCCAGCACAGGGCCGGCAGTCACTTTGTGTCTCTGAAACAACCAAGTTAGAATTACTCTGGTGGGGGGAATGAAGAACATCTTACAGTGGAAGTGGGTCTCAGCTGTAGGGACTCTTTGGAGGCTTACAAGCTCAGGAAGTATGGGCTCCCATTTCCTCCCTGAAACCAACCTACTGGCTAATAATTCCCCATGCTGGAGGTGGCACAGTGTGGGTGCTGAGACAAGACTGCAGAGCCATCTGTCTGCATCCAAGGAACTCTACACTTGCCAGCTCTGCTTCCTTGAACAGGTTACACCCTGTGACTCAGTTTTCTTGTCAGTAAAGTGGTCCAAAATTACTGTGGACAGTGACTGTAGCCACGAAATTAAAAGACACTTGTTCCTTGGAAGAAAAGCTATGATAAACCCAGACAACCTATTAAAAAGTAGAGACATCACTTTGCCGACAAAGGTCCATATAGTTAAAGTTGTAGTTTTTCCAGTAGTCATGTACAGATGTGAAGGATGGATCCTAAAGAAGGCTGAGTGCTGAAGAATTGATGCTTTCAAACTGTGGTGCTGCAGAAGACTCTTGAAAGTCCCTTGGGCAGCAAGGAGATCAAACAAGTCAATCCTAAAGGAAATCAACTCTGCATATTCATTGGAAGGACGGGTGCTGAAGCTGAAGCTCCAATACCTTGGTTACCTGGTGCTAAGAGCTGACTCATTAGAAAAGACCCTGATGCTGGGAAAGATTGAGGGAGGAGAAGAAGAGGGAGACAATTAGATGGCATCAGCAAGTCAATGGACATAAGTCTGAGCAAACTCCAGGAGAGAGTGACGGACAGGAGAATCTGGCATCCTGTAGTCCATGGGATCACAAAGAGTCAGACACAACTTAGCAACTGAGCAACAATAGCAACAACAAAACTGGTGATAGCAATAACAGAATCTTCTGTTTTTTCCTCTTTCTTCCTACACTGACCCTTGAGGAATTGTAAATGCACTGAGTAGAAGCTGCTGATAAAGTGCCAGGTGGATGGTTGAGGAGAAACTGAAGGAAAGCAGGGGAAAGAAAGACAGATGAATAAGAGATCATGAAGAAACTATTAATTGAAAAGGAAAGTGGATAATCGAAAAATGGAAAAGTAAGGTAGAGTTTCAGACTGAGGGAACAGAGAGGTTCCCAGAACAAATAGCTTGTCTTAAATCTCTAGCATCTCCCTTCCCTCTTCCAGGGGTTTGTTGTTTTTCAATCACTAAGTTGTGTCTCTTTACGACCCCATGGACTGCAGCACGCCAGGCTTCCCTGTCCTTCACTGTCTCTTGGAATTTGCTCAAACTCATGTCTATTGTGTCAGTGATGCCATCCAACCATCTCATCCTCTGTTGCCCCCTTTTCCTCCTGCCCTCAGCTTTTCCCAGCATCAGGGTCTTTTCCAGGGGGTTAGCCTGTTGTAAATCCACCCTGTGAGAGTGACAAGCAAGGGATTTGGGCCCTAATCTCTGGAAGCTAAATTTTCCTCTCTGATGTTATTTTCTTTTTTTAAAGCTTTTTATTTTATATTGGAGCATAGCTGATTAACAGTGTTGTGATAGTTTCAGGAGGACAGCAAAGGGACTCAGTAACAGGGCCTTCTTCATCACGTTGTTACATAAAGCACTTAGAACAGCCTCTCAATAGTCCAAGCTGTAGTATGGCTATGCTCCCTTATTCCATATGGCCCACTGGAAAGATAACAAAAGATGGACTAAGAGATCTCACAGTGTCATACAAGTGAGACCTCGAAAGGAATCTTTATGGACCTTGAGATCAACTTTTTTGTTTCACAGATGTAGAGACCAGTGACCAGTGTCCTAAAGTGGAACCAACAGGTGAGCGGTCCCAGAGCTGACACTGGGGCTGGCCTCACCCAGGAAGTCATCGGCTAGGATTTTTGAAACATGCTGCAAAATCCACAGATGTGCTCAAGTCCCACTGTGCAGAGCAGCAACACAACTGCTTAGCTGACAAATATTTACCAGAACTCTGACCTTGGCACCCTTTTAGTTTCTGCTCAATAGTAGTTTATAATGTAATTGGGAAGATAAAAATGCATGAGAATTAATATGAACGTCCCCTATTGTATTAAATAGGTGCACAGCACAGCCTGTATATAATAAGACATAAGAGACAGAACAAAGGGTGGAGCGAGGCAGGCGTCATTTACACAAACTCCCAAGATGCTGACATCCAGAGAACATAGCTGTAGTCCCCACCCCCACCTCTCCCAGGGAAGAAACACACCCCTCACAGTTGCCTCTGTGGCGGCGGGGGCGGGGGTGGGTGGGTGGGGGTCACAGATTCATCTTAGATTACAATCTGTGTGGGCAGAGGAAACATAACACCTTTATTTGCTTGTGACTATACTAGCCTTCCTCCTGAGCACCCACCAGGAGGAGGGGAAAGTGAACTAATTGTCCTGTTCCATCTCTAGATTATTTAACAGTCCCTTGAGGTGGTGTCAAGACTCTTTTTGATAAAAATGTTCCATCTCTCAGAGACACCCCTCCTACTCCATCTTCTTCCCCTCTGGGGATATTCTGACATGTGAAGGGAGTAGGGGACAGCAATGAGGTCACAGCAAGCAGGGCAGATTGGAGATCCTTGCACACAAGGTCCTCTGCCTCCTGGTCTCCAGGGTGATGCTGACCTGGGAGCCGTCTGCTGTGTTGGCCATGGCAGCTGAAGTCCGCAGTTGATGGGATTCTTATTCTCGTGCTTCACTTGGGCAGGCCTCTGCGGCAGCCTCTGGCCCTGACTCAGGGTTCAGCCTTTGCTCTGGGGCCACCTCATCCCCAGGAACTTGCCTCAAGGAAGCTTATCTCAGCCAGACTCTGGGCAGCTTCTAGGTCCTGCCTTTGTTACACGGACCCCGAGACTGACTTGAAAGGCAAACTGTAAGGTCTCTGTCTTAGTCTACTTACTTGAGCTGCCATAACAAAATACCATAAACTGGGGACTCAAACAACAGAAATTTATTTCTCAAAACTCTGGAGGCTGGAAGTCCCAGATCAAGATCTGACAAGTGTCAGTTTCTGATGAGAATTCTCTTCCTGGTTTGCCTTTTCTCTGTCCTCTCATGGCCTCTTCTCCCTGTGTGCACATGGAAAGAGAGGTATCTTTCTCTCTTTCTCTTCTTTTAAGGCCACTAACTCTATCAGATAAGGGCCCCACCTTTATCACCTCAATTAGCTTTAATTACTTCCTGAAAGTCCTATCTGTAAATACAGTCACCTTAGGGGTTAGGATTTCAACACAAGAATTGGATGAAGGTAGGGGATGGGGACATACTATTCAGGCCATTCTGTGAGGCCAAGTTTCCAGCAGAACTCTGAGAAAGGGTCTCTTTCCAGAGGTCAAAATAGGGTAGAAGGGACAGTGGCTTCTCTTTGCCCTAGATACTGTCTAGTTCAGGAAAAATAGTATGTATGTAGCTTGTGGGCTTCCCTGGTGGATCAGTGGTAAAGAATGCACAAGCCAATGCAGGAAATGTGGATTTGATCCCTGGGTCAGGAAGATCCCCTGGAGAAGGAAATGGCAGCCCACTCCAGTGCTCTTGCCCAGGAAATCCCATGGACAGAGGAGCCTGGCAGGCTGTTGTCCATGGGGTTGCAAAAGAGTCAAATATAACTTAGTGACTAAACAACAATGAATATGGCTTATAGATGAGGAAAAGAAGCTAACAAGACATTTCTAGTGGAAAAGTAAAGCACTTGAGACTTGGGAGACCTGGGTTTTAACTTTTTAATGACTTTCTGTGTGACCCTAAAGTAATGTAATCTCCCTTTGGGCTTTATCCCTTTTTCCCTAACAGCAGGGGATGTTGGCCTGCTTCTTAAAGTGGTTGAGGGGAACTGGCAAAAGACATAATTGCAAAAGCCTTTTTTTACAAACATGAAGATACTTTTAAATGCTGTAAATAAAAATAACACAGAAGAATATACCGCCTTTCAAAATCCATGACATTTGCAGAGTAAAACATGAACTCCAATACCTGGAGTCTCAGTTTCTTTTGGTAGGATTGCCAAGAGGAAAAATGAGTCCTTCCTGCTAAGGAGGGAAGGGAAAACTTGGGGAAATTTGCCCAACGGAAGAGAGATGGATTTCATGAAAATCAGGACAACACAGAAAACACGGTGCACAATCCTCCAGTGACAGTTTGTCAAAGAGAAGCAAATCCTTCAGGACATTCTCTTTAATATACTTTTAGTAAATGTTTTATTGTATTGGATTATGGGAATTAAGGGAATGAAGGATCCATACCATATTTTTGAAAAGCAATATTTTTAGAATCACAAATTATATTGAAATTTTTATACCAAGAAAATAAAAACAAAGATCAGAAGAACTAAACAGCATTTATATACATCTCTGCAGATTATATATATGTATATTAGCAAACTGAAATATAGCAAATACACACAAAAACATCCACATAAAAGAGATGCAAATTATATTTTTGACACATTTTCAGCACAATCACCTAATACAATTTTCTTTTATAGGCAGAGGTAATAAATAGTGCAAATGTATATTTATGGTGTGTTTGACAAATGGATTTGCTTTGAGTCAGAGTAAAAGCCCCAGTGATTTTACAATGGAAATGCTTCTCATCTACCTGGACTAAATCACTCGTCTTTCTTCTGGGTTTCTCTCTGTGACCAAGTCTGAAGTGGGAACCACCTTTTGGTCTCAGAGAGTGGCACCTGCCTGGAATAAGGATTTGAAGCATACTTGAAAATCAAGAAATCCTAGTATTTGTGTGTGTTTATATCTTGTCTCCCCTATAAGACTTTGTGCACCGTGAGAGTAAGAACAATGTCTGTTACTTCTCCATGAATCATTTTTACCTCCAGAACAGTGGTTTGTATGTAAGTGGTGCATCATAGGATGATGTTATTTTTCTGTGGGGTACTCGTGTGGTCTTCAAGGAAGCAAGAACATGCTATGTGCTCTGAGATGGTGCTTCACTTCAACGTGTCTGAGAATCAGAGCAGTGGCTTGCTCTTTTTTTTTTAATTGAAGTATAGTTGACTTACAGTGTTTTACTGGTTTCAAGTATACTGAAGTTTTATATATATGTGCATGTGAGTGTACATATAAATTATTTTCCAGATTGTTTTCCATAATAGGTTATTACAACATATTGAATACAGCTCCCTATACTATAGAGTAGGATCTTATTACAAATAGCTGAGAAAAGAGAGAAGCGAAAGGCAAAGGAGAAAAGGAAAGATATACCCATTTGAATGCAGAGTTCCAAAGAATAGCAAGGAGAAATAAGAAAGCCTTCCTCAGTGATCAATGCAAAGAAATAGAGGAACACAAGATAATGGGAAAGACTAGAGATCTCTTCAAGATGTTCAAGCTGGTTTTAGAAAAGGCAGAGGAACCAGAGATCAAATTGCCAATATCCACTGGATCATCGAAAAAGCAAGAGAGTTCCAGAAAACCATCTATTTCTGCTTTATTGACTATACCAAAGCCTTTGACTGTGTGGATCACAATAAACTGGGGAAAATTCTGAAAGAGATGGGAATACCAGACCATCTGACCTGTCTCTTGAGAAACTTGTATGCAGGTCAGGAAGCAACAGTTAGAACTGGACATGGAACAACAGACTGGTTCCAAATAGGAAAAGGAGTACGTCAAGGCTGTATATTGTCACCCTGCTTATTTAACTTATATGCAGAGTACATCATGAGAAACGCTGGGCTGGAAGAAACACAAGCTGGAATCAAGATTGCCGGGAGAAATATCAATAACCTCAGATATGCGGATGACACCACCCTTATGGCAGAAAGCGAAGAAGTAAAGAGCCTCTTGATGAAAGTGAGAGAGGAGAGTGAAAAAGGTGGCTTAAAGCTCAACATTCAGAAAACTAAGATCATGTCATCTTGTCTCACCACTTCATGGGAAATGGATGGGGAAACAGTGGAAACAGTGTCAGACTTTATTTTTTTGGCTCCAAAATCACTGCTGATGGTGATTGCAGCCATGAAATTAAAAGACACTTACTCCTTGGAAGGAAGGTTATGACCAACCTAGATAGCATATTAAAAAGCAGAGACATTACTTTGTCAACAAAGGTCCGTCTAGTCAAGGCTATGGTTTTTCCAGTGGTCATGTATGGATGTGAGAGTTGGACAGTGAAAAGAGCTGAGCGCCGAAGAATTGATGCTTTTGAACTGTGGTGTTGGAGAAGACTCTTGAGAGTCCCTTGGACTGCAAGGAGATCCAACCAGTCCATCCTAAATGAAATCAACCCTGAATGTTCATTGGAAAGACTGATGCTGAAGCTGAAACTCCAATACTCTGGCCACCTACTGTGAAGAACTGACTCATTGGAGAAGACCCTGATGCTGGGAAAGATTGAAGGCAGGAAGAGAAGGGGACAACAGAGGGTGAGATGGTTGAATGGCACCACCGAATTGATGGACGTGAGTTGAGTAAGCTCCAGGAGTTGGTGAAGGACAGGGAAGCCTGGTGTGCTGCAGTCCACGGGGTCACTTGACTGAGTGACTGAACTGAACTGAGGATCTTGTCTACTTTACATACAGTAGTGTGTATCTGGGTTTCCCAGGTGGTGCTAATGGTAAAGAACCCACCTGCCAATGCAGGAGACATAAGAGATGTGGGTTCAGTCCCTGGGTCTGGAAGATCTCCTGGAGGAGGGCATGGCAACCCACTCAAGTATTCATGCCTGGAGAATCCCATGGACAGAGGAGCCTGGCAGGCTAGGTCCATAGCATCACAAAGAGTCAGACACGACTCAAGCGACAGCACGCACGCAGAATGTATCTGCTAGTCCCAAACTCTTAATTTATGTTCCCCTTCCCTTCCCCTGTGGTAATCATAAGTTTGCTTTCTATGTTTGTGAGTCTATTTCTCTTTCCTAAATAAGTTCATTTGTATAATTTTTAAACACTACATGTAATAACCAACCTTTTTCTTTCTCTAACTTACTTAGAAGTGACTCACTCTCAATACAAGGATATCTCCCTGGCTGATTAACTTCCACATTAAATGTTCTCTCTAAGTGCATCTATCCTTCTAGTGTGTTCTATGAGGAGTGCAGATATTGGACCAAACAAGTGAAGAATGGCACATACTGGGTCCAGATAGGGAAGAAGCAAGCCTGAGGCTCCACCCTGGCAAGGGAGGGGCAGCTGGAGAGTAGGTGTGGAAAATGAGGTTCTGGGGTCTTTAGCCTTTAGCTGTAGAGCCCCCGTCCCAGTCCAGTCTGCCCTTGGGGGCTTGAGTGGAGATATTGCCAGGGGAAGCCTGTGTGTTTATTCACCTTGGAACAAGTATAGGGAACCAGCCCACAGGAGCAGAGGGAGTGGGCATCCAAGGTAAGTGGTGATGAGGAGAGTCACCACATACACAGAGGGCCAGGGGGTACCCACTTTGGGGGCTGTTTCTAGAGAGAATACCTGACACCGGTGGCTAATTTCATCAGAGCTGGTGAACAGCCCTTTTTCCTCAATGCCTTAGAGCCAGAGAATTCCTGGAAACAGAAAACTTGACAAGATTCAAATGCAAAAGTATCTTAGGGAATCGAGAGACCAGGACTGTGCAGCCCTTCCCCTATTCGGTTCCCATTCTTTCCTAGTTCCATGTCTAGCCAGGAAGGCCTCATTAGGAAGAACCAGGTGTTTGCTTTCTTCATATGTTCATGTCTCTCTCCAGGCCTGCAAATGAGACTCACCCCATCCCACCAGGCTGCTGTGAACAGATACATTTAAGTTTCTTTAAGCTTGAGTGATGTCCTCGGATGAGGAGTTCTAAGTACCAAGAATTATTGTTATGACTATGTAGTTACTGCCTAGCATGCAGTGAATTACCCTGCCCTGCTGTGTAAAAGATGTACAGTGGGATGGGAAGTTCAGAGAAGGGAAGTGGGAGGAGCCAGAATGAAATGTACTAAAGAGGGATCAGGCCAGGAGTGCCCTGTGCATGGGATCTCCACCAGACACACTCTTATGGCCAGAAATAAATGTTCTCTTTCCACTCAGCAAACAGAAGATGCTGTAAAGATGCTCGGGTTATAAAGGACACACAGTGTGGGGATTAAAGGCATAGATTTCAATCCCAACTTCAACTGTTATAACTATGTGCCTTGGACAAGCTCATGAGCCTGTCTAAGCCTTGGTTTGTGGGAGCTGCCACATAGAAAGCTCCAGGTATTTGTAGCAATTATTACTACTATTACTATGGCTATTGTCAAGCTTTGGTCCAGTAGTCAGCAATTTACAAGACTCAGTACAGAGTCTGAACCATTGTTTTCAGATTTTCCAGGACAGGTCACCAAAGAGATCCAGGAGAAATGGGAACCCACAGCCAGCATGGAACCACCAAACAGGGTCAAATGGACACCTCCCAGAACTGCTAAGGAGCCTCACTGGGGACATGGAAGGTGGGTCTAAATTCAACCTAAAAATAGGTCTTGAGAAGTTACAGTCTTGTTAATGAACTGTGTTTAGGAAAGAGCATAAGCCAATATGGCATACGAGTGCTCAAGAGGGAGTAAGGGCCATAACCCACATCCATCTCTCCACCAGAAGTCCTGAGACTCTTCTGGAAGCCAAGGCTGCTCACTGAGGATCCGGTTCTTCTCCAAGGCACCAGGGGTAGATGTGGGGCTGGGCGCGCTTTACTGACACTTCACATCCACCTCTGCTTTGAGCGCACCACACCAGACTGGGAGGACCTCTCTGGTGACTCAATCACCAGACAAGTTTGCTAAGCCCTCGAGAGTCTGCTATAAGAAGTATCAGACATGGTTCTGCCACCGAGAACTCGTGACAGAGGACGTAAGACATCCAGGCATCCAGGGAAAGATGACTAATTGTACACAGTGAGAAATGACTGGAGAGCCTGTGCAGCTTCCAGTCAGTTCCAGCGGTCAGAGAACACATCATTGTTTCTTGGGAGATCACCAGGCAACTCACTAGAGAACATTCGATCTACTTTGTTTAATTGACATATAGTTGATTTACAGTGTTGTGTTAGTTTCAGATGTACAGCAAAGTGATTCAGTTATACCTATATATAGATAGATAAACTGTTTTTCAGATTATTTTCCATTGCAGGTTATTATTACAGGATATTGAATATAGTTCCCTGTGCTAGAACATTTGATCTAGAATGCAAATAACCGCACCCCCCTTCCCCGCCGACTCTGCTCCGTACACACACATGCACACAATGATACACTTAAGTGATGTGTATGCTATGTGCTAAGTTGCTCCCTGTCATGTCCGACTCTGCGACCCTATGGACTGTAGCCTGCCAGGCTCCTCTGTCACTGGGATTCTCCAGGCAAGAATACTGGAATGGGTTGCCATGCCCTCCTCCAGGGGATCTTCCTGGGTTGGGAAGGTCAAACCCAGGTCTCACGTCTCTTGCATTGGCATGTGGGTTCTTTACCACTAGTGCCACCTAGGGAGCCTCAAGTGATGTGCACATGCTGTCATACCAGTATTACAAGTGATTGCCTCTAAGTAACTCATTGCTTGATCCACAAGTGGATATACTTTAACATATACTTTTGGATATACAAAAACATATACTTTTGTTTGTTGGAGGTGAATTTTATGGAAAGTTGTACTTTGCAGATTCAGACCAACCCACCCCATCCTCCCCTTCTTGTTCGTTTTCTCACTTGGCTCTGAGGAAACATGCTTCCAAGTTTGAGAATTCATCTTGTCTGATTAATGATGTGTACACAGAGATTTCAGTCTCATCTTCCTTCTCTTGGTCTTTCTTATTCCGTTGTTTGCTATGCTTCAACCCTGCGGATAGATGGTTCTGCCGTGATAAATGTAAAGTTTGCATAAGCCATGTAACAGCAGGACAGCCTATTATCACTGTACATTTTCCATGGCTGTGCAAACCTCTGTAGGCTATTTTATTGCTAATAGATCCACAGAGAAACAGTAGTGATTTTACGACTCTTTTTAAAATGGAAATTCATGTTTGAGAAATACAACTGGGAGGAAACAGATGTAAACCACTTAAGCATTTGCAGAAAATTGAGATGCACACTCTTATTTACAGACCTACATAGCCTCCATCGCTTTATTTTCAAAATTAAAATAAGCAATCTGTTTACCATGGGAAATGAGGAACTGTAAACTTGTTGTTTTTCCCTTTACACGACAATGGCCGCCATCGTTGGGTTTAATGGCAGTGCTGAAACAGGATGGCAATTTTTCCCTCTTAGATTTTATTGTCTAGAACGCATTCCCTCCATAATCTGTGTGAGAGGTAGGCAAGTGGGAAAGATTTTAGTATAACTGTATGTCTGAACTCATAGTATGCTTTAATAGCCAAAATGATTACCAGACACTTTAGAAGAATTTAAATCGAGTATTTACCACTACCTTTAAATTGCTTAAAATATTGGAAGAGTCCACCAGCCTCTATGAAAATGCTTTTATATATTCAAACACAAAAGCCCATCCCATCCAAAAATGTTTATTCTTGCTTTGTCCCAAACTTTTTTGCATCTTAAACAAAAATTGTGACACATTTCACATTCTGGAAAGGAGATGTAAATTAAACTATCACAGAACAGCACATCAATAAGATATCTGTGTGATGGGTTCATTGGAGCAAGTTCCTTAGGATGCGCGGAGGCTTCTCTGATTTTTGCTTGTTTGTTTGTTTTGGAACTACATTTTAAACAATTTTGGTAAAATATGCATAACAAAATGGATCACATTAACTATTTCTAAGTGTATGATTCAGCAGCATGAAGCACATTCACATGGTTGTACAGCCATCATCACCATCCATCTCCAGAACTTTTCCGTCATTCCAAACAGAAATTCTACCCATTAGACACTAAATCCCTATTACCCCCTCCCCATAGTCTCTTATAATTTCTATTATACTTCCTGTTACTATGAATGTGACTGCTCTGGGTATCTCATATAAGTGAAGTCATGCAGTATTTATTCCTTTGTGTCTGGTTTATTTTACTTAGCACAATGTCTTCAAGGTGCATATATGCTGTAGCACATGCCAGAATGTCCTTCCATTTCAAGGCTGAATAATATTCCTTTGTTTATAGAGGCCATAGTTTCCTTATGCACTCATCTGTCAGGGATTGTCTGATCCTAATAGTGAGGAGGATCCCAGCACCATGAGGATTCTTTACTGAAAAGCCACCCAGGACAAGCTGAGCAGAAAGAGAATGGCCCAGAACCAGCTTCATGAAGCAAGGCAGGAAGGTCTCCCATAAACTATAGATTTCCAGGCTCTGTGCAATCCTTGGCTGTGTGAATCTTTCCCTTTCATCCTGTTGGATTGTTCAGTCACTAAGTCATGTCTGACTCTTTGCAACCCCATGGACTGCAGCACACCAGACTTCCTTGTCCTTCACTGTCTCCCAGAGTTTGCTCAAAGTCATGTCCATTGAGTCGGTGATCCCATCCAACCATCTCATCCTCTGTCATCCCCTTCTCCTCTTGTCCTCAATCTTTCCCATCATCAGGGTCTTTTCCAATGAGTTGGCTCTTAGCATCAGATAGCCAAAGTATTGGAGCTTCAGCTTCCGCATCAGTCCTTCCAATGAATATTCATCTTAGATCTTTATTTTAATGTGAAAGGAGGCTACACTAGGCCCTCTTAGAAACTGAATTTTTTCTCAAAGAAATTATGACTGGCTTCAGCCCAAGATGGGAGAATAGAACATTTTCTCCAGGCTCCTTTGTGACCCTAACGCTTCCCCCCAAAGCCAATCACTTCTATCAGCCTGGAGGGTCACATTAGGAGACCCCCTGATCTCAGTCTTTGGGTCACATCCAACAAAGCCAATGCACAGACAACCCGGCTCTGAGCTCACTCATACTTAGTGAAAACTGCCCTATGCAGAGACGGCATTCAGTACATGCCCAGGCCTGTTTACCATGCGCTCTGCTTTCTTGGGCTTCTCTGCTGACTCAGCTGGTAAATAATCTGCCTGCAATGCGGGAGACCTGGGTTCGATTCCTGGTTTGGGAAGATCCCCTGGAGGAGGGCATGGCAACCCACTCCAGTATTCTTGCCTGGAGAATCCCCATGGACAGAGGAGCCTGGTGGGCTGCAGCCATGGTGTCACGAAGAGTCAGACATGACTGAATGACTAAGCACACACACACCGCTTTCTTAACGGAGGAATTAAGCAACTACCCACTATTTACCTTCTTATTTCCTGATCCATGTGATGTATCAGAGCTTCTATTTATGGTCTTTTGGTGACAAAAGCTATTACAGACCTGTGGGGAGAAAGTTTTGTGGCTCACCTGCCATAGCTGCTGTTATAACCACAACAGTCTCCCATGGACTCATCCACATTCTCTGCATCTTTGGGTGTTGTTATTAATGAAGCAGGGTATTTCATAGTACCTGTGAAATTAATTTCTGTTACCAGTGTATTATCTAATAACTAAGTAACCTTGGGGTGTGCCTACACATTGCTGGCATTTTACAATGGAAAATGGACATTTGTTGAGGGGAAATCTTATTGATGGAGCAATTCTCAGGCATCACGTATGTGTTGTAACATCACCACAGACAAAAAATTTTCACACACATGGTGGTTCAGTGGTAAAGAATCCACCTGCAATGCAGGAGCCGAAGGAGACACAGGTTCAATACGTGGTTTGGGAAGATCCCTTGGAGGAGGAAATGGTAACCCACTCCAGTATTCTTGCCTGTAGAATCCCATGGACAGAGGAGCCTAGTGGGCTACAGCCACAAGGAGTTGGACATGATTGAAGCGACTTAGCATCCCCACATTTATTGTACACAGAAATCCTGTGAGGTTTGCCCCATTTTATTGATGAGGTCAGGGGATTTGTCCACGGACTTCAGGCAAAGCCGCCATTTCTTCTGAGGCAAAGCCCACCTCTCTGCCCAGCGAAGCCGTCCTCATCCCTGCACCTCCTGGCTTTCTCTCCAGAGACAGAATCTTTTGCTGTCTTTAAATTCTCCCCCAGGCTCTCATGGCCCATGCTCTAATTCATTGCATATGCCTCATTCTCAACCGCAAAATGGAGTTTTGTCACTGTCACCAATACTAATAGGAAGGCCAACATTTCCTGAGCATTACCTAAACACCACGACTTGTGTTGCTTCAGTTAATTCTTAGAACAACCCTGTGAGAGAGGTTTGGTTGTAAATCCCATCTCACAGATGAGGAAACTGAGGCACAGAGAGATCAATTAAGTTGCTCAGTGTCACACAGCTAGTCACTGTGGGGGCAGGGGGTTGAACCTAGGCAGTGGGAGGCCAGAGCAGGTTAAGTTACCATTTCCCTAGTGTAAGACATCTAGACTTGTGTGTGTGTGTGTGTGTGTGTGTGTGTGTGTGAGAGAGAGAGAGAGAGGGAGAGAGAGAGAGAGAGACATCTAGGCTTAATCCAATTTCAGTTTCATTTTTGTAAAGCGTACTACAAAGAACACATGTGTACAAAGGTTTTTGTTTTTCTTTGTTTGGGCTGTGGAAATGTTTTCAAAGGAGCTCAGTGATGCTAGGATGAGGCCAGTTAGCAAGTTCGCCAGCCTGCCTTTCAAAAACTCTGAAGAATAAAGTTAGCTGTCTGTTTTCTTGTACCCGGTGCCCATGGAAGCCCGTTTGGAGGAGGTGTGTGGAGTTGAGATAGGTAATAAGGGCAAAGGGTTCAGGAGTGTCCCGGGAACATTCCTCTAGGGTACATGCACAGTGAAGCCATTTCCAGAGAATATGTCTGGTCTCCTAACTCACTTTGACTCTAATCTCCAGAGCCGGCTTGCATGGCAGCCCTTTGGAGTTATTGCCTTCAACAGCCACATCTTTAGGAGGTGCACGCAGGACAATCAAGACTGTGAGGATGTAAGTTCAGTTACTGCTTCCTGCCCCATACATCCCATTCCCAGGCTCATTAGTACACTGAAGAGCTCTCATTGACATTTCATGGTTTAACATAAAGATTTCTTGCACATAGCTCATGAAAGAGAGACAGATTTTCCAACAGCTGTCTAATATCTCTGTCAACATAGAAATTAAATAGATTTAGGAACTTCAGAAAAACATACGCACATTTAATGCCCAGTAATGATCAATTCCAATTTCCAGTTGTAGAAATAGGAATTGTTTCCAATGTGTTCTGTGGGTTATTCCAAATAAACATCTGGCATTGTGTTATTTCTTTTTAATCATTTGAATGGGGATATTATAGGTCTATCTATTTATTTGTCCAGCTATAGAGCTGATGATACTATGAAGATATGGAAAGGAATCCATGTCACCATCAACTTTCAAATGAAAATGTTATACTGTTTTAAAGCAGTCATTTGTTTTTAATATACACCAAGGCTGGATTACAAACTTCCTCTAAACTTGTTAGCAGTATTTTTTTTTTCTTTTACTAGCAACAGTGAAAGACAGAAGCACCACCTTGCCTTCTTGGTCGAAAACAGGTTTGTGCTTGAAGGAGATTAACCCTTTGTTTTCCATATTGTAGAGAGAGCATGTGGAAGAAAGATCCAAAACTCCAGATTCTGGTGTATTGTTCTTTTAGTTGACTTGTTAGTTTCAACCAATCAGAAAAACAATTCTCCTAAGGAATCTTGTGCAGTGAGAGGAGAGGATTTGGCTGGTCTGAGCTCAGATCCCAGCCCTGCTCCTTTCTAATGCTGTGAACTTCATCAATATGATTCACTTCCATGAGTCCCAAATTCTTCATGCCGGTTAATAATAATCTATCATTAAGGGAGATACTGTATATGGAATATCTCAAATTGTACACAGTAGGTACAGAACAGATGACAGCCACCCAGGTCATGAAAACAAAGCCACAGAGGCCTCACCAAGAGCTTGCTCAGGAATGAGCTTGGGGAAATGGGCTGAAACGAATTAGGCTGTGTACCTGCAAAGGTAATCCTGAGTTACAGTAATAAGACCAAAAGCAAATTAACCTGGGTCTAGAAGCCCAGCTCCTTCCTCTCTCAGAGGACCACTTCAGACTTAAGAGCAGTCCAGCCTCCGTTCAGAAAGGAAACGTGAATTCATTGGACAGGTCCAGGTTTTTGCTGAGCAATAGAAACTAATCAAAATTGTAGATCATTTTAATAAGAGGTCGCTTTGGAACCTTGAGGAGAGTTATAGTTGATTTAGGCTAGTGTGAAGATTGTAAGGTGGCTCAGTGGTAAAGAATCCGCCTGCCAATGCAGGAGATGCCAGAGACATGAGTTCGGTCCCTGGGTTGGGAAGAACCCTGGTAGGAGAGCATGGAAACCCACTGCAGTGTTCTTGCCTGGGAAAATCCCATGGACAGAGGAGCCTGTAGAGCTGCAGTCCACAGGGTCACAAAGAATCAGATAAGACTGAGTGACTGAGCACACACACATTCATGAGATTGTAAAGAAAGCACACCTTGGGTGTTTAAGTCCTCTAGCTTCCTTTGGGTCTTTACAAAGAAACACAGTGCAGAGACGTCCACCTCTCCATGACCTTCCATGGATCAGATGCACATCTGGACCAGTCAAGGCCAGTACTTGATTCAATAAAAGCTTGGGATAGTGTGGTTTTCCTTCTGCATTACATGTCCTGTCCCCAACACGAGGATTATAACCACATTCCTCAGCATTGGATAGTATTTCAAATGCCATTTGCTTTACCCAGATCAAGTCCCTAAAAGAGGCAGCTCTATTTTCTGTTCGCACTGGCAATTTTATAGCATGTGGACAAACAGCTGTGAATCTCAGTTCTGGCTCTGTCATCTCCTACTTGTGTGACAGCTCTCTCACCTCAGAAATGAGAGTCATTGTTAATGAGAGTAATTAAACGAGTTAGTGTCTGTGATATATTTTGTTCAGTGCCTGGCACATAGTAAGTGCCCACTGAAATGGGGGAATAAATGGTAGCTTTAACCATAGATAGGTTACATGGACTCTAAAAGAAAGTATAGTGAGTAATGAGTTTTAGGTGGGTTAGAGCTAGTTTTGCTTTAGGCTGAGGCTTCTTAAAGTATTAATAGATTAAAAAAAAAAAAAAGCCTTTTGGAAAAGCCAAGAAATAATGCCAGCCCGCAGATTTGAGACCCAGAATGAGTAGAAAAATTCCCCAAATCATCTTTCACTCTTCCTTTCTCTCCTCTTTTGTTTGATTTTCAAAAGTAGCCACCCTCACACCTTTCCTTCCCCGCTGCCTGCCCTGAGGTAACACTGTGGTAGGTTTTGTGTTAATGACTCTGCTTTATCCAGAGTTTCCTGCCAAACCATGAAAGATGTATTTTTAGATCTGCCCCCATCATGCTTTTTTGTACGACATGATGTTTGTGAGATTCATCCATGTGGCCACAATTTATTCACTCTCAGGGCTGTATTCCTTGGTACAAATACATCCCAGTGTATTCTTCCAATCTATTGTTTAGGAACATTTCCAGTCTTTGTTCCTATGAGCTTTCTTATCCACTCCTGTAGCTAACAATGTTTCCAGGATCCTTATGATAAACAGCCCTAGAATTTTACTGAATTCTATACCTATCGAGTGGAGAAGGAAATGGCACCCCACTCCAGTGTACCTATCGAGTGGAGAAGGAAATGGCACCCCACTCCAGTGTTCTTGCCTGGAAAATTCCATGGACGGAGGAGCCTGGTAGGCTGCAGTCCATGGGGTCACAAAGAGTTGGACACGACTGAGCAACTTCACTTTCACTTTTCACTTTCATGCATTGGAGAAGGAAATGGCAACCCACTCCAGTGTTCTTGCCTGGAGAACCCCAGGGACAGGGGAGCCTGATGGGCTGCTACCTATGGGGTCGCACAGAGTCGGACACGACTGAGGTGACTTAGCAGCAGCAGCAGCATACCTATTGAGATGATTGTGTGATTTTCCTTCTTTAATCTCCTAATGTGGTAAATTAAAGTAACAATTCATCTCTAATATTGAACCAATGGTGCATTTCTGGCATAAACCCTACTGGAAAGCTTGTTTGGAGGTTTTAACAGGGGAGAATAGCTGCCCTTTATCAAGGAATAGTTCTCCTCTATGGAGGAAGGTCATCCTTTTCAACCAACCACTTCAGGAGGAACACATGTGGAGCGGTGATTGGGGAAGAGGACACCTACCTTGGCCACATAAGCCCAATCAACCTTGGAGATCAGTGAGGTGACATGTCACGGCCACATCAGCCTCACATCGCATAAACTCTACTTGATCTTTATCTAGATTGGTATCAAGATTATTTGTCGTTGTTATTGTTGCTTAATCGCTAAGTCAAGTCAGATTCTTTTGTGACCCCCATGGACTGTAGCCTGCCAGGCTCCTCTGTCCATGGGATTTCCCAGGCAAGAATACTGGAGTGGGTTGCCATTTCCACCACAGTCTTCCCACACCAACTGGCGTGGGTTGCCAAACACACCACAGTGTTATCTCAGGGCAGTGGGAAAGGGAAGGTGTGAAGCCCATACTCTAGATGGGCTTCCCTGGTGGTTTAGTGGTAAAGACTCCACCTGCTGATGTAGGAGATGCTGGTTCGATTCCTGGGTTCCCTTCAAGCCCAACCAGCCTCAATAAATTACTTAGTATTTCTTTCTTCCCTTCCCTCTTTCTCTTTCTTTCTTTTTTTAATGCTTGAGAAGAGCTTGTGTAAGATGACATTAACTTATGTTTTAAAAGGTTGGTGGACCTGGAGTTTTTATTGTTATTAGCTTTTACCAAAACAAAGCTGCTGTATATATTCTGTACACATTTTTGTCTGAGCAGAAGTTTTTATTTAAACCCTTTTTAATAAGAGTTTATAAAATCTTTCTTCCTAAGTTTCCTGGACAGCTGCTTAAAAATTTAGGTCTGGCCTAACAGTTCTCTAATGGGTAGATTTTTTTTCTTTCTTTCATTAGTAGGGAAATAAGGAATGCTGTTAAATTGAAATATAATTTTCTTATACTAATTGCTAAAAGCAAAAGACTACCATTTCTATGACTCTGCCCATACTGAAGGCTCTCTGGTGACACCCTGAAAGATTCACAATCTTCTGAAATAATTAGCAAATTAGCTATTTTCTTTTTTCCTTCTCTTGAGAGAAAAAAAAAGTTGAGTCTGATGAAGTTTCCTTTTCCAGAGCCAAATGATATGTGCTTGCAGACAGCACCCTCTCATCACACTGGTGGCTCTGATGTTTGCATATGCACCTACATTCCCTGGGAAGTGGGTTAAAACACACTCCTCTAGATTCAGGAGGCGTAGAGAAGGGTTTGGGTATCTGTATTTTTATTAAGTCCCTGGAAGATTGTAATGTATTCCAAGATGAAGAGCCAGTGTTTTGTCTTCTTGGATCATCCATGACTTCCTGCTCGGCAAGGTAGGGAAGGAGGTGTGGGGCTGACACACCAGATGGGTTCTCCAGGGCTGGGCTAGTGGGCGATGGCTGTCATCCTGCAGGGGGTGCCAAAACCAGGGGAGAGGGCAAAACAGCTCAAGCTCACCAAGTTGAAAAGAAGTTGCTCAACCTGATGGTGGCACCAGTGAGGTCATGACTGCAAGCCAGGAACCCAGTGGGAAGCTGAGATGAAAACCCAAGGGTCCAAGTGAGAGGCCAGGGCCACAGTGAAGGTACAAACCCAAGAGTCCAAGTGAGAGGCCAGGGCCACAGTGAAGGTGCAAACCCAAAGGTCCAAGTGAGAGGCCAGGGCTCCAGTGAAGGTCAAGTGTTGTCTTCTACCTGTCGCTAGGATATCAGGTGGGGCAGCTACACCTTAAGCATCAGCATTGCCTGAAAATTGGAGCAGAATCAATCAATCTGTGATTTTTCCAGGAAATATTAACTGAAAAACTGATCTTTAGTGGAGAGAGGAACTGCCTGAACATAATTACTTGATCTGCTCTTGGGTTGGCCAGCTGCTTAAGAGATGGCCACTGTATGGAGGCAAGACCTCGGGACCCTGAAAATAGAAGCTGAGGTTGGAATCCTGACTGCCGTCACGATGCTGTGACCTTGGACAGGTCTAAATTATCTCCCCAGGGCCTGATTTCCTCTAATATTGATGGGAACAATGCTTACCTCACAGAGTTGTGAGAATGAATGGAAAAAGCCTAGCACAAAGTCAGCACTTGGTCAGTGTTGGTAAATTTGAGAGCAGACTCCTCGTGTTTTTGGTTTTTATACCTATGTGATTAATCATCAAGCAGAGTGTTTCACACATAGTTAGTACTCAAAAAATATCTGTCGAACGAGCAAATTCCAAAAATAATCAAAATAATGTAGTCAAAGTGATGTAATACATTGTTAAACAGCAGACTTATCCTGTTCCTGAATAGGAACTATTAACTCAGTCATGCTCAGCCATGGTGAGATTTTGAGGCAAATAGATAAACAGCAGTGATAAGGACATAGAGACATTTAGTGAACAAATGAATTATTAAATGAATGAATTGTTGAAACCTAACTACTATGTAGACGTTTAATCACAGGCTGCAAAATACTCACATAGAAAATGAAGCCAAGTATTTCTGTTTGTTATTAAAATTCAATCAAATGTTTCAATTATATCCAAATATCTGGATATCCAGGTTAGGTTTGCCAAATGACTGTTTCTTGACTGAATTTTTCATTTTAATTGAGTCTCTTTTGAGACGATGCAGATTTGAGTCACTCTTGAGGACAGAGTGAAGGCAAAATGTGAGGAGGTCTCATGCCATGGGTAGACTTGGAGTATCTCATGAGTTCAAGTTGCAAAGAGAATTTGAAGGTCACCATAGTCATTTCAGGTTCAAAAGGAAGGAATCAAGTCAGAGTTTCTATTTTTAGATTCCATCACAGTAAAATAGGGCTTTGAAGTTTTCCAAGACCTTTATTTCATAGTTTTTAATTAATGAGAACTGCATTATCACTGAAGTATATAATCTCAGAGCTATAAAGTTCAGCTGGTGGGCAATTATGTTTTAATCTGTTTAATGAAATTTCCTAATAAAATATCTGATCAATGAATATTTGTACTGTGCACGCTTTACACTAATACATGGTGACATAAATGCCTAGTCAGAGGTGCGTGTGAGCTTACACACATCAATACTATTCAGGCTCTTCTGTCTTATAGATTTATAACCTATTTGTTTTCAACACTTTCTGAATTTTCTTTGAGCAAAATCCCTTGTTCAGTTTAAATTTCTGGTATTCAAATTTATATCTAGATGTTAGCAACCAAAGGGAAATTATTTACCCACCACTGTGTATTTTACATGCAGATTTTTATGGAGTTGCCCTAAACCAAGCATTATAATATATGGTGTGCCAATTTGTTGCTGTTTTTTTTTTATATTATTATATTAACTACAGAATTGTAAAATCAAAAGGGAGAGAATTTTTCACCCCAATCCATGAGCTGAATGTGGCAGGTCAAAAAGCCTAGGAGTTCTGCCAGCAACTCAGTGGCATCTGAACACTTCTCTCCTTAGGATGCTACTACTCTTTGTGCAGTGTTTTTCTCTAGCCCTGGGAAGGGACAATTAAATAATGAATAAACATGTCTCATTGAAGCGACTTTGACATTTCATCTAAGTTTACGCGTTAATTAAGATAAGATTGTTCTAGTCCCCCTGAAGGGTATTTTTTTCTCTTTTGAGCAACTAGACTGAAATATAGTATAAAAGTGTATGAACACTCCGTTAAATGCACAGATTTAACCCTGCTGTTTTGCTCCTAATCATTATTAATTGCCTCCAGTGGTGGACATTAATTTCCCTATTGCAGCAACATGCATCTTGAGCTTGGGCATATCCTAATACATCAAATGGGACAGGTGATATAATTCAGTTGGTCACAGCTGGAAAGGAGACAGCCACCCACATGCAGGCATTCTGTCAACCTTAGTTACATTGCAGACACCACCACAGCCTCTGAAACAACATCGTACATTTATCTCTGGGGATAAGTTTACAAGAAGTATGGCCGCTTGGCTCATTCTATTTAATCTGTTATTGTCTTAGCAACTACAAGAATGAAACGGTTGAAACTCGAAACTCAGAATTTGTCTCTAGTCCTTGAAGGGGGGCAAAACAGAGACATATGGTGGAACTCATGGTTCAGATGAAGTGATAAGTGCTTGGTTCAGTGTGGATTATATTTGAAGATATATGTCACCGAAGGATTTAGAGTGAGCCACTAATAATGTTTGCTGTGAGGTGACTTCAGGGTCCTGCTTTGCTCTGTGGAGATCTTGACAAGTTGTCCATAGTACCTTGTGTTTATACAAGACTGGCTCTTTGGAACAAAGTTATTAGCTTTGTGATCCTCAAAGATTAGCTCAAAGCTTCTTAGCGGTAACTCGGAAAGCAGAGGTAGGGTGGTATTAGAGTCGATTTTATGGCTGAGAGAAATGAGGTGATGATGAGGTGTGTTGTGTTATGAGCCTACTTCAAAATTGTGATTAGGACTCAATGCCAAATTTTGGCTCATTTGCCCGGCTCTTCCTGGAGAGGTATTTCTTCTTCCTCTGTAGGATTCATTCTAGGTTAGAGAAATGCACATCAAAACCACAGTGAAATATCATTTCATACCCTTTAGGATGGCCACTATCAAAGAAACAGAAAATATGTGTTGGCAAAGATGTGGAGTTGGAATACTTGAGCATTGCTGGTGGGAATGCAAAATGATACAGCCACTACAGAAAATAATATGGTAGTCTATCAAAATATTAAAAATAGAGCTGCTATATATCTAGCAATTCCACTTCAATTAATAGGTATATATCTGAAAGAATTTAGAACAGGATCTCTAAGAGATATCTACACATCCATCTTCATAGCAGCATTATTCACAATAGCCAGGAGCTGAGAGCAAACAAATGTCCACTGATAGACAAATGAACAAAGAAAATGTGGTATATAAATACAATAGAATACTACGCAGCTTTTAAAAAGGAGGAAATCCTGTCACAGGCTACAACATGAATGAATCTTGAAGACATTATGCTAAGCAAAAGAAGCCAGTTACAAAAGGACAAATGCTGTACTATTCGCCTCATATAAAGTATCTAGCATAGTCAGAGTCATACAAATAGGAAGTAAAACAGGTAGGAGAGAAGGTGGGGAAGGGGAACAGGAGTCACTGTTCAGTGGGTATAACGTTTCAGTTTTGCAAGATGAAAACATTCAAAAGATGTGTGGCATGACTGAGTGAATCTTCTTACTACTAAACTGTGTACTTGAAAGCAGTTAAGATGGTAAATTTAATGTTATACAGTTTTTTTTAACCACAATACAAAATACACATAGACAGATATATAAATAGAAAAGTCTAGAGAAATATCCCCACAATGTTTACAGTGTTAGAATTACAGGGAATATTTTGTAATTTTTTTGTTCTCATATACTTATATTTGTAATTTTTCTGTATAATGATATATATTGAAATTCTATCCAGATTTTAGCTTATCATAGTGACTACATCTTCTAAAAATAGCCCCAGGCCCACAGATGTCTTGCCCGAGGACACAGAGTGATAGTCACTCAGTCATGTCCAACTCTTTGTAATCCCATGGACTGTAGCCCACCAGGCTCCTCTGCCCATGGAATTCTCCAAGCAAGAATATTGGAGTGGGTAGCCATTCCCTTCTCTAGAAGATCTTCCTGACCCGGGGATCCAACCTGAGCCTCCTGCATTGCAGGCAGATTCTTTACCATCTGAGCCACCAGGGGAGCCCAAGGACACAGAGAGTCAGCAGCAAACCAGGAGTGTTGAGTCGTTTTCTCACCCAGAAAGACAAGCAAGCACACAAGTGCTCCTGTCTGGCTCCACATTTACGGATATAGATTATTTCATAGCAGGATCGCTAGGTCTTCTCTACCAAGGCATCCTTGGGATTTTCTTTTCCACCACCCAACTCCCTACCTGTCCAGAGTTTGTTCAAGTAAAACCTCTCAGTGGAATGCCACAGCTCTTCCTCTCACCTTTCTTTTTGCATTTACCATATCCTGCCTTGTTAATAGTTCTTTACGGACCTGTTTTCTCTTTTTCATTAGATGATAAACTCTTCCAGGGTAAAAGATCCATGTTTGCTGCATTTGTGTATATCCAAAAACAGTGTCTATTCACAGCAACTCCTGGAGGGATACCTGCTAAATGAATGACAATGAATGAACGAATGAGTGAGTGAATGAATGAAAGACATGAGCACTGAACTCCCATTGAACAAATCAGGAAATCAAGTCAGCCAGGACACAGAGCAGCAAGCTTTATCCTCAAAACTTCTTTTTGATCAAGGAAATTTTGCTCCTTGCACTTAGTAAGAATTATAAGAAGAAGAATTATAATAATTATAATTATGACATCTCAGCTCCATATTTTAAATAATAGGAATCAATTTTTACCTCAATAAAGGCAAATTTTCATTACTTAAATTTACTTTAGCAGGGATCTCAGATGTTTTATACCAAGACAGGAGACATGTTTTATGAAAATGGTTCTGTTCTGTCGTATGTCTCCAAACTGGTCCCTTGGAGTAGAGTTATAGGCAGGTCCTCTTTTGTGTATTAGGGATGCCTCTTTGTATAAACAAGTTTTTCATAAATCAAAGTATATTCTGGACATCATGGACGCCCTGCTATTTCAATGGAACTTTTCAGAAGGGTTCTGTAAAACAAGATTCACAGGGCTTTCCTGGTGGCTCAGATGGTAAAGAATCCACCTGCAATACAAGAAACCAGCTCCAGGTTGGGAAGATCCCCTGGAGAGGAGAATGTCTACCCACTCCAGTATTCTTGCTTGGGGAATCCCATGAACAGCGGAGCCTGGTGGGCTACCCCAGAGGAGTCCATGGGGTCACAAAGAATTGGACACGACTGAGTGACTAACACTAAAGCAAGCAGTCAGTCATCATTTGTAAACTTGGATGTATCAGATTTTCTAAAAATGTATCACAAGGTATTATTTACCAGCTTTGTCATTAGGTTAAAAAAAACAAGTTAGGAAAATACATTCACGCCCTCTGCATGGCAGGCGTGTATGAGTCAAACCACCACAAAGAATCAAAGAACTTGCAGTGACTGTCACTCTTTTCTTGCTTTCATCTCCCCTGCCTTTCCAGAGGAGGGTCTTGCAGGATCCATGTGTAAGCACCACTTTCTTCCAGGCCCTCCATCACAGCTGTTTATTTTCCTCTTATTCTGTTTTCTCTTGGAAGAATCCGTGCTCCCCTGAAAAGCCGGCCTCAAATGCCTTTGTCAACTTTAACTTGAGGGCCTGACTGGCTTTTCCAATAGTGCCTCCCTGCAACGTTCACAGTCCTTTACCCGCCTGCGAGGAGGTCTGGCCACAACGCTCAGACTGCTTTCCTCTCACAAGGAGGGGAGATGCACAGCCAGGCGGATGAAGGGCTTCAGACAGCAGATAGGCTGTGTGCCACCAGCACCGCCTCAGACCTGGAGCTCCTCTGGGGTTGCTGTCAGGGACTCATGCGTGACATTTTTGTTATCTAGGCAGAAAGCGTGTTTGGGTTAAACTGTCAGTGCCACCATGTCACCGAGTTCTCTGCTGAGCCCGAGACAGGCCTTCCCTATCAGTGATGGCTACAGTGGGCCAGATCAGCTGTCTCTACAAGCAGCCTGCTTTCTGCAGCCGCGGTGTTCACAGGGTGTTATAGGAGGCCACCAGAACCTGGATTAGCATTCTCTCTGAGCCTGCAAGGAACAAAGACTGCTCTGAAAGATGCACATGGAGGAAAAGGCACGACAAGACATCCTGTGACTTCAGAGAGGCCTTTTGCAACCACATACAGTGGTGCTGTTAATTAAAAGAGTTAAACTTGGAAACTAGACTTTGATGCAATATGTTGTTTCCATTCTTGGAAATACATTCACGAGGAGCTAATAAATAATCCATGAATGCTAATCTTTTTAAGTCATTTCAAAGGGATGAAGTCAGCCTGGATAATTGTAAATGAAATGGCTCAAGCCCAACTCCATTAAAATGGAAAGGTGTGAACTGATTAGACACTCAGCTGCTTTTGATAGAAGTCTTAAATTCAAATGTCACATCATTTGTTTTTAGCAAATGGAGTAATTACAATAATATTTTTTTCATTTTTAAGATCAGATCTCTTAAAGTCTATACGTCTGTGCCTTATTTAAATGCAGCCAGAATCATTTTCCTTGCATTTGTTAATTAAAGTGTATGTACCTTAAAGGTAACATCCACTCATTTAATCTGGAGGGGAAATAAATAAATATTCCAGGTGTCTAGCTCCAAGGTTGGAGGGGGGAGCTGTAATGTTATTTCATTTCAGATATTATTAGTGAAATAGAAATTAACCTGATTTTCCACCCTGGTAACTCTATTCTTGCTGAGAAAGATAGTTTTTGTTTAAAGCAAAGGCGTTTTCCTATTGCTGTAGCTTTTCAAACCTATTGTGATCTAAAATTGTTTTTACTTAATAAAAGATTCCTTGGTGGCTCAGATGGTAAAGAATCTGCCTGCAATTCAGGAGACCCAGGTTCAATCCCTGGATTGGGAAGATCCCCTAGAGAAGGGCATGGCAACCCACTCCAGTATTCTAGCCTGGAGAACTCCTTGTACAGAGGAGCCTGGTGGGCTACAGTCCATGGGGTCACAAAGAGTCAGACATGACTGAGTGACTAACACTTTCACTTTCAAAGGATTTATGCAGTGGTAAAGTCAAATACGTTTTAATATTCTTGTAGCATTAGTGCCCAAAGCAAATTTTGTAAATACTTACCTCTTGTGGGAAATGCAGTATGTTAATAAATATGTATTTTTCTAAAGTGAAAGTGAAGTGGCTCAGTCATGTCCAACTCTTTGCAACCCCATGGACTGTAGCCTACCAGACTCCTCCGTCCGCGGGATTTTCCAGGCAAGAGTACTGGATTTTGAAAAATACCTGACAAACTTCTTATAAGGAAAAACTAAACAAGATTTTACTGTTTCAAGTGAGTCTGGTTTTTTAAATGAGTCCCCAAAACCCACAAAAGATAAAACTGATCTCTGCTTACTATAAATTAAAGGATTTCCTTTGCCTCCTTCCTCCTGGCTGTGGAGGAGTTAAGCTCCGGAAGTCAGTCACTGTATACAAAGGATGGAACCGGAAGCAATCAATTTGCTGAGGTCGGGCAAGTCTGGTTATAACGGGGTCCAGAAATCTCCAGATGCACCCCTCTTCTGTGCTGTCAAAACACTTAAATTTCCTGTCAGCAAGAGACTGGTCAGTCTGTCTTCAGGATTGCAGCAAAACAAAAGGGTGAATAAAAGGATTCAACAAAACCAGGTAATACTGACCAGATAAGGAACCGTCAATTCAACTGAGTTGATCCCTGGGCAGAGTTCTAACCAGGTCTAGTAGGATTACTGGAGAACCCCTCCCAAAATATACATCTGCAGAGGTTCTGATTTCAGGGTCCATGGGACCCAGGTGTATGTCCTCTGGTGATGGTGGTGTACTACCGTTAGGAGGGATCACTCACTTTTTTCCCATCTGTGTATGTATTAGAAAGAAAAGGTAAAGCTGAGGAAGAGGGTGAAGAATAGACTTGGAAGTATTTAACCCAGGCTAACGAAAGCTGGGAAGAGGCAGCACTCTGATAGACATTGTCCCTGACCCCAAGAGTGTGTCTGTGTTTCAGTCTTCCCCATTGTGACTAGGCAACCATCGACCCACAATCTATCCTTTCCAAGACTCAGTTTTTTCATCTGTAAAATGAGACAACTGTATTACCTCCTTCATTAAATTTAGGAGAAATAAATGAATTAATGAATGTAAAACAAAGGCAATTAACAATGCTTAGTACATAGTAAAGTGTGAAATCATTATTACTTATGGATTTGTAGACCTAAAAAAATGGTCTACAGGACTAGAAAGGATTTTAAAGGTATTCAAATCCAGTCCTCCCTCCAGCATCTCACGCACATCCCATTGGAAGCTTGACTGTGTTGGTTTATGGATTATGGAAGACATGTTTAGATAGTAGTGAGAAAACTAGTTGGAGGGGAAGGTTTGAAGACAATCTTGGCAAACAATTTTGGATGTCAGTATAATCAACAAGGGAATTGGTTAAGGTAGTTTCCTTCCTGGATGTTACATCTTCCAAGCATCAGTTTAAGACTTGACTTGACTGCTGGGCTTAGAATACATGGAAAAGTAGTACAGAACAGGGATGTGAGATCAGGTGGCCTTTACCTTGCCGGGGTGGTGGTGGGGGATCATGGCAGTGGGACTAGAAGGAAAGAGTGAGGTGTGAGGGTGACACTGATGGTTAGAGAATGAGTTGGTGGGCTGGAGGCTGGGACAGAAGGTGGGACCAAAGGTTCTATGTTTTGAGTCCAAAGAGAATTTTGTGCAGACCCTGGTTATGAAAATTGCTGCTGGATTTTTAAGGTTGTGCTGTCTTTTAGCTTTGTAATAATTTGATTGTATTCATTTGTGTTCCTTGGGCAGGATATTTATTATCTGCGGGTAGAGTCACATAACTGACTTCTGTATGCAAGGGAGTATAATAAAAAACAGCTGATATTTATTGAACACTCACTGTGTGTGTGGCAGGTACTAAATTAATTTCCTTAGTCCTCACAACAACCCTGAGAGGTAGATACTATCCTATTCCTCATTCACAGAAGGGGAAACTAAGGCACTGAGAGGTCAAGTGACTTTTCGAAAGCTATCCACTGAGTAAGTGGGAAAGTGGGGATTTGAGCCCAGGCAGCTGGCTCCAGAGTTTTGGCCCTTGACCCCTGGGAAGGGATGAACACTACCCAGTTTCCCAAGGTCACAGCTGAATGGTGATCACACTGGGATTCAAAGCCAGGTCAGATATCAAAGACCAGGCTCTTTCCTTCATTCCTCAGATGACCCCAAAGATGACATTAGCAATTCAAAAACCAAGTTTGACCAACTTAAGGTAAAAGTTGTTTGGGGTTCAGAAAAGCAATTTTGCAGTGAACCAGGGTGACATTAAACAGAGTTTTCCTAGAACACAAAATGTGTGTGAAAGAAAGCACTTTCAAAAAAGATTTTTCTTTGATTTTCTTTGCACATTAAGTTGATAATTGCACATATATAGAAAAAGAAGGGTAGTGATAAACACCAAACCATTATCTTGCAGGGAGATTGAGTGGGGTAGGTGGGAATGAGAGCCTTTTGGAGTTTGGATCATGTAAAAGGGAATTTCTCA
The DNA here is from genome assembly GCF_054371585.1 of Giraffa tippelskirchi. Lineage (NCBI taxonomy): Eukaryota > Metazoa > Chordata > Mammalia > Artiodactyla > Giraffidae > Giraffa > Giraffa tippelskirchi. The sequence continues at coordinate 114,632,410 of NC_137284.1, forward strand.
TATTTTCTCCTATGTCCCTTCTGTAGCATTTGAATCTTTTATAATGCTATTATAGTCATGAATCAATTTTCAAATTTAAAAATGAATTAAATATATATAGAAACAGAAACTTCAGGTTTTTAGGCAGAAATAAGGAAATCCTAGTTACCCAATAATAGAAACACATTTTTACAATTAGTATTCTGAGGGCAAGTAAATAATTCCAATGTAACTAAATATTGTATCTATATATGTGTGTGTGTGTCCACAGATAGACACAGACAGGGTGTCTTACCAGGATGACAGGACATGGCTGTGAACAGCAGGGCACCTAATTACCCCTCACTTCTCTGATGGAAAAATTTCACAAAAGCTTCATAGATTCTAGGAAACAAATCTGTAAAGTTTTTTTTATGGCAACTCACAGTTAAGTACCCACTATCTGGTGCTGGGTTTCTCCTGGCTGCACCTTCTCCCGCAACTTCACACCTTTAGTAACAGGGCTTTTCTGAAGTGCCCAGGAATGACAGAATTTCCAAATGAAACTCACTTGTAATATGTTGTTCTTCTCACATCAGTTTGCAAGGAAGGGAGCAGCGCGAAGTGACACACATCCTGTTTACCTGAGGCAGTCCCGTTGACCCTTCTGTTCTACCAGTTATTATACCCCACCCCCACACACACACCCAGTGTCTGATTTTGGATGATCAGAGTCATGGTCACTGTCAGTAGAGCAAAGCCTGTATCCAAAGGAGAGAGTGGCCCTTTCGTCCTTAGCAGTCATGGGCCCTTCCCGGCCTCACTGTCTCTACGCAATCACAGAAATGTCTCAGCCCTCTTATCTCAAGCCGAGTCTCAGTCTGTCTTCTCCCATCTTTTCCATCCTCCTTTCCACTTCCTTCACCTAAAGTTTCCGAGAATTTCACCTCTCCCCACTGACCTGCTCAAGTTCAATGAAGCTTCACACCACAGCTCCAGCTTTAGATGAGTTTCTGGATGTAGTGGAAAAGAGAAAGTGAGGTCCACAGGAACACCGTAGCAATGTCTACCATGTTTAGCTACTTCCTAGAGTGGAATGAAACCAGGGGTAGGGAGAAGACGTTCAACCAGCTTTGACACCAACACATAATGCAAATAAGTAGTTGGAAGTTTGAAATCTGATTCAAGAAAAGAAAACACATACATATGCCTCTCTCTCTTACACACACACACACACACACACACACACACACACACACACAAGGAAAACATGCTTCTAGAATGATAAGTGCTTAAGAAAAATAAAAAGAGAATGGGCATCACTCTTGGGTTTCTCTGAGAGGCAGTATTTGCCGTGGGTAAGACCTTCGGTCCTGGATTCAATCACATCTTAGTTTATAATCCAGCTCGGCCATTTCCTAACTGTATTAGACTGTTTTATTATCTGTACAATGGGAATAATAAAAACATCAAAGCATTGTTTTGAAATTTAGAAGATTAATGTGATTGTGGGGGTAGAGTAACCACAGTAATGATTTAATAAATGTTGGCTAGTATTGCTGCTATTATAGATATACTACTGACAATGTCATGATAAAGGGACATTGTGACCTTAACTAAATATGTTACTGGAGCATAGCACACACTGCATAAATGTTAACTGTTATTATTATTACAATTGTTAGTTCAGCCTGTGTAACGATTTATCACTACAATGGCAAGAAATTGCTGGTGTGGTTCTTGACAGTGGCTTTGCCATCCTTTGCTGCCTACTTGGTTTTCTCTCATCTGGGGTAGGGGCTACTGAACACTGGGGTTATGTCAAATCAGGTATTCCCAGTGGATTCACCCGGGCTCCCACATCCCAGCTGCAAATATACAAGAGACCCTGTCATCAACACCTTCACTACAATTCTCCTGGCCCAGCAGGCAGCATTTTCCAATATGAATTCGGGCGAGTTTCTGATCCAAAATAAGAGGCAAGGAAGGTCGTGGAGTAATTTAACACTAAGGAAGTTTTCCCCACTGGCCATTTTTATAGCACTATACTTAAGGAGGGCTCTTTCTGATGGCACTTATCCTGTTTTTGTGTCAGTTTGGTGGCACATACAGTAGCATTTTCCTATTGAAAAATGAAAGCTCTAAAATTAGATGGTGGCTGTAAATTTTTAATGGGTGCCCTACACTGTTTACACTCTCGCTTTACCTCCTGTACTCCACTCAGCTGGGATGGCATGGAGCTGCTGGCTTGATTTGCGATCAGTTCTACTCGCTGAGAAGCTGCTGCCAATGATTCTGAATGCCGGGCAGGGTGGGACCCCAGGGCCCTTTTCAGGCATCACATCCAGCTGCATCCACCATCATGGAAAAGCCCCTCTCTCTTGGACTCCTTAGATCCCAGCTGCCAGGGGTCAAGTCCAGCTCTCCACTTTCCAGCTGTGTAACCCTGGGCAATGGCTTGACCTCTGTGAGCCCCTTAAGGTGAGAATAACATGAGACTTGTCTCCCATGGTGGTGGGGGTGAAACGAGATAGTGTTCAAGAAAGCTCTGGGCATCCATAGCAGTTCCTCTCAAGCACCCACTTTATCATTGAGCAGACTGGCATTTCCAGTCTGCTGGAATTTCCTGAGCACCTGTTCTGTGTCACCTCCATGCCAGGTGCTTACTTGTACCCTCTTGTTGAAGCTCAACCACCCTGAAGGGCAGCCCAGGTCATCCTGTGTATATGGGAGGGAATGAGGTCCAGGGGCAAAGTTCCCCGCCTCTGGCCCACAGGGGATGAGAATCCAACTCCAACTCTGTGTATTTCACAGTCTTACACTCCCAGCCACAATGCAGAGGCCTCATCAATAACACATCTCTGATGGGGCTCCAGGCCTGTAGACAGTGACCTTGGCTTGGCTGGGGGTCCTTTCCCACAAGTAGCCCCACAGAGTCTGTCCTGGGCTTTGTGGTTCCCCAGAGCTATTTATTAGGCAGGACATGAGGTGTGGGGAGCTTGCTTACTAGCCTGGCTTATCTGCTTAGGGGCAGGGGCTTCCTGGCTCAGGCCCTGTGGGTTCATGACTTGGCACCATTCCTGTGACCACAGTGAAACCACCAGCTTTGCCGAGGAGCCATGCAGGCCAGGAGCCTGAGAAGAAGCAGGGTGGGGCCTGGGCTTAGGTTTCAAAGACTAGAGATGAAGGGGTGTGCTCTCACCTGGGATCCCAGGTCACCCCGAGTACATGGAAGGGAATGAGGTCCTGGGGTAAAGTTCCCCGCCTCTGGACCACAGGGGATGAGAATGCAACTCCAACCCTGTGTATTTCACAGTCTTACACTCCCAGCACAATGCAGAGGCCTCATCAATAACACATCTCTGATGGGGCTCTAGGCCTGTAGGCGGTGACCTTGGCTTGGTTGGAGGTCCTTTCCCACGAGCAGCCCCACAGAGTCTGGGTGGGTGGTGCTTGCCACCTCGTTCTCTCCCAGAAAAGTGGTCATCTCTTTATGCTTTTTGTCCTCCCATTATTTCAAGGACTGAAAACTAAATGAAAATGATTTTTCCCTTTCACACCTACTTCACTCTTTACTGCAAATGGCAGCTCTAGAGACAGTCCTCCAGTTGCTGTTTTCCACCTGTAGAGGTCAGCTGCTAGGGGCCCACCTAGCAACCACTGCCCCCCACACTGCCCCTGCCCATCTTCTTTCCCACATCTGTATTTTTCTCTGAGGAGCCACTGCTTCTCTTCTCTCAGCCCTTGAGCTGCCGGTAGCACCTCTCACCACTCCAGGCTCAAGGGTACAGCATGTGACTCAGCCCTAGGCTGACCATTACATTCCACTGACCACAGGATTGGTCCAGGACTAGAAATTGGCCCACTGAAATGGAGAGATACCTTTGCCAAGACTTCTCAAAAATCATTTTGAATTGTTTACCATCAACAGAGCAAACAAAGAAACTTTTCATCCACTTCTGCATGCCTCCTGACTGACTACTGGGTATCCCTGAAGGTGTGTGCTAAGTCGCTTCAGTTGTATCTGACTCTGTGTGACCCCGTGGACTCTAGCCCACCAGGGTCCTCTGTCCATGGAATCCTCCAGGCAAGAATACTGGAGTAGGTTGCCATTCTCTTCACCAGGGGATCTTCCCAACCTAGGGATTGAACTCAGGTTTCCTGCATCGCAGGCATTTTCTTTACCATCTGAGCCACAGGGAAGTCCATCTCTGGAGGTGCATGCTCCATTTTGAGAAGCATAGTCTTACAGACAAATTCCAAACTCCTATGTACTCTGTATAAAGATCTTCCCAATTTAACACAAACTCATCTTTTCAGCCCCATCTCTTGCCATCCTGAACTTCTGACCATTTCTGGAAAAAGCTTTGCTCTTCCATTCCTCTGGATCTTGATGTAAACTGTTCCTCTTGCCTAGAATGCCTTGCCCCCTTCTATGCCTAGAAAATTCTACCCATGCTGCTATCTAGATTCACATCAAATGTTGCCTCCTCAGGACTCTTTTTCACTTCCCAGATTTTTGGCTGCTTTCTTCTCAGCTAGACACATATCTTTTTTTTTTTTTTTTAATAAATTTATTTATTTTAGTTGGAGGCCAATTACTTTACAATATTATAGTGGTTTTTGCCATACACTGACATGAATCAGCCATGGGTTTACATGTGTTCCCCATCCTGAACCCCCCTCCCACCTCCCTCCCCATCCCATCCCTCTGGATCATCCCATTGCCCCAGTCCTGAGCATTTGTCTCATGCATCAAGCCTGGAATGGTGTTCTGTTTCACATATGATAATATACATGTTTCAATGCTATTCTCTCAGAACGTCCTACCCTCACCTTCTCCCTCAGAGTCCATAAGACTGTTCTATGCATCTGTGTCTCTTATTCTGTCTCGCATATAGGGTTATCGCTACCATCTTTCAAATTCCATATATATGCATTAGTATACTGTATTGGTGTTTTTCTTTCTGGCTTACTTCACTCTGTATAATGGGCTCCAGTTTCATCCATCTCAATAGAACCGATTCAAATGTATTTTTTTTTTAATGGCTGAGTAATATTCCATTGTGTATATGTACCATAGCTTCCTTATCCATTCGTCTGCTGATGGACATCTAGGTTGCTTCCATGTCCTGGCTATTGTAAACAGTGCTGCGATGAACATTGGGGTACACGTGTCTCTTTCAGTTCTGGTTTCCTCGGTGTATATGCCCAGCAGTGGGATTGCTGGGTCGTATGGCAGTTCTATTCCCAGTTTTTTAAGGAATCTCCACACTGTTCTCCATAGTGGCTGTACTAGTTTGCATTCCCACCAATAGTGTAAGAGGGTTCCCTTTTCTCCACACCCTCTCCAGCATTTATTGCTTGTAGACTTTTGGATAGCAGCCATTCTGACTGGTGTGAAATGGTACCTCACTGTGGTTTTGATTTGCATTTCTCTAATAATGAGTGATGTTGAGCATCTTTTCATGTGTTTGTTAGCCATGTGTATGCCTTCTTTGGAGAAATGTCTGTTTAGTTCTTTGGCCCATTTTTTGATTGGGTCATTTATTTTTCTGGAATTCAGCTGCAGGAGTTCCTTGTATATTTTTGAGATTAATTGTTTGTCTGTTGCTTCGTTTGCTATTATTTTCTCCCATTCTGAAGGTTGTCTTTTCACCTTGCTTATAGTTTCTTTTGTTGTGCAAAAGCTTTTAATTTTAATTAGGTCCAATTTGTTTATTTTTGCTTTTATTTCCAATATTCTGGGAGGTGGGTCATGGAGGATCCTGCTGTGATTTATGTCAGAGAGTGTTTTGCCTATGTTTTCCTCTAGGAGTTTTATAGTTTCTGGTCTTACGTTTAGATCTTTAATCTATTTTGAGTTTATTTTTGTAGACACATATCTTAATTTGGGTTTATCTGATTCTCTCTTCCTTCCTAGGCTATAAGTACCACTAAGTACCTCAGTAAATGCAAAGTTAACACAGGGCCTGAAAAAAGGTTTACTGGATGGATGGATGGATGGATAGAGAGACTGATGGAGAGACAGACCACTGTGCTTAGAAAGACCAGCTCCTACACCTACCACAGTCCAGCTGGAATCACTTTCACGTCACAGTAACGGTGAATAACATACAGTCTGGTTCGTGCACAGGCATAATTCTATTTATTAATTGCCAATTTCATAACAATTCATTTCACTGTCCATGCCGGTTACACTTTTGCCTGTTCAATAAGGACAGGAAAACAGGGCCAGCTGCTCTTTCCCTTAGTCCCCCTGCCTCCCGGCTGCAGCCGGGGTGGAAGCCACTCTTCATGCTCTGACAGAGACTGGCTGCTTGCCCACAAGCCCCACGTCCTTTCCTCTTGGGCACGTAACTCGGTTTTCTCTCCCAGGCTCTTTTGAAGTTAGATGTGGCCATGTGACAGAATTTCAGCCAGTGGAACAAGGATGAAAGTCATAGATACCATTTCTAAGGCTGGTCCATGAAGACTACTCATGTGAGATCCTGTATGCACTTCCCCCACCTCCTGGCCGGAAGTGAGGGGCTCTGAAGTCCCTAAGGGGTAACAGAGATTCCATACAGAGGGACCCTGGATTCCTGACTCATCATGTGAGCCGCTGCAAATATTAATGTCCACACTGGACTGGGTTGTGAATAAGAAATGTCATTTTGTACTCTTAAGCCCAGTGATGTGCTGGAGCTGGCTTATTCTGACTTGTGAAAACCAACTACAAAATTTGGAGGGATTTTGCAAGTCAGTTTTTAAATACAGTTATTACTAAGAGTTAAGTTTTATAAACTAACAATTAAATTTTATAAATTACATTTATAAAAGGTAATAATACTCAAAACCTATCCCAATGAATTTTACTGTATTTATTATTTTCTGTTCTTGAGGTTATTTTTGTGGAAACACTGTGTAATGAGAGTGTTACAAATACCCCTTTCCAACTGTTCATTTAATGATGTCACATTGCATCTTGAAATCAGTCACAGCAGCAGAATTTACACTATTGTTGTTGTTTAGTCGCTAACTTGTGTCCGACTCTTTGCAACCCCATGGACTGTAGCTCGCCAGGCTCCTCTGTCCATGGGATTTCCCAGGCAAGAACACTGGAATGGTTTTCTACTTCCTTCTCCAGGGGATCTTCCCCATCCAGGGATGGAACCTGCATCTCCCACATTGGCAGGGGGATTATTCATTGCTGAGCCACCAGGGAAGTCCCTAAAATTGGCAACTACTACAAACTGGGCTTTCCACCCACCACTGGGGATGGGAAAGGTTATATTTGCCAGCACACCACTCTAAAGCTCATCTGTTACAGGAACAAATACTTCCCTAACACATTGACTTTCTCCTTCAGGAAAAGATAGCCTAACAGATTAAATGCATGTTAGCTACATGCAGTTCAGCATAAAGGAAAAGCAGCTGCAGTGCCCACGGCAGCAGCCCAGAGCCATGACACATGAAGAGTCATACCAACACTCAACTTGCTCAACCTGAGTGTCAGTACATTGTGTATGTGAGCGCACTAATCTTTAGAGCATGAGAGTGTGATGACATAGGCCCAGCAGTTGTCACTGCCTGCTTCCACATTTACTGGGTGATGAGTGTAAATAAGAGGGAATGGAAACAGGGGTGCTGAGTTTCAACCCATAGCTCTTGCCGGAGAAACAAAAGGGAAGATGCTCTGTGTTCCTGCCCACATTGTTTGAGGAAGAAAAGTTCTCCGTGTTTTAACTCTCAGCAAAAGCCTCTGTTTCGGCACCAGTGTCTGGAGTGAACCCACGCAGAGCAGAGAAGCTGAGAGGGTGGGAAGTCTGTGGCCAAAGCCGATCATGGATCACAGGTGTGAGGATAGCAGGCTTTGAGCCAGAGCCGGAGTGACAGTGTTTGAATTCAGCAGGTTTGCACATGGCAAATGATGGAAATAATTATCCTTTGTGGAAGCCATAATATTTCACTTACAGGAAGGCAGGCAGATCCTTGGGCAGCATGGCCCTCCTCCGCAGGATATAAACTGCTGAAGTAGACCCCAGAGTGCAGGGCCATTTGCGAGAGACATCACGCAATTCACAGGACATTTCAGTGCAGACACTGAATGAACTAATTCTGCTAATAGAGTATTTGATTTAATGGCACATTAAAGGGGAAAGGGGAGCAGGGAACACATCCTTCAGCTCAGCAGCTGATGGGTTACTGTAGATATCCTAAGTGAAGGAGCCAAATTGTCCTCTGCCTGCACCAGAGCAAGAGGGTAGCAGGAACAGACAAGATCATTTTGTAAGCTGAGTTCTGGTTCAGGAGCTTGGAACAGAAATCATCAGGTTAATGCAGTGCTTCTGCACAGGGGTTATAATGACTGGCTGGAAAAACTGACCCACATGATGGCAAGGAGTTTCTTTCACTTTTTGTTAAAAAACAAAGGTTGCCAGAGCAGAATAGAATAGAACTAGGGGTCACTTAGTGGATCATCACATTTCCTTTCTGAGTCATTTGTTTTTAGTCTTTTGCCCTTTGGTTCCTTCTGTCATTTTTGAGTGCTTTCAATGTGCCAGGCTCTTTACATGGATTCATGGGTATTTACACGTATGAGCTTCCCAGGTGGCACTAGTGGTAAAGAACCCGCTTGCCACTGCAGGAGATGTAAGACACCTGGGCTCAATTCCTGGGTCAGGAAGATCCCCTGGAGGAGGGCATGGCAACCCACTGCAGCATTCTTGCCTGGAGAATCCCAGGGACAGAGGACCCTAGTCATCATGTAACCCCTGGAAGGAGATGCTATTTTCATCCTACTTTACAGATGCATAATCTGGGGTACAGAGAGATTAAGTAAATTTCTCAAGGTCACACAGCTAATTGGGGCCAGATCTGGGATTTAAATCCAACTCTCTGACTTAGAAGCTGAGTTCTTAACCTGACAAAGTACTATCCTTTCAGCTGGAAGGTGGAGCACAGCAGGGCTCAGCAAATGTCACCACCCAGAAAAGCCCATCAGAAGTGACTGGTTCAGAGAATCAAGCAATATTATATATATCTCCAAAGACATGTATTTGGAACAAACTTTTACTTTTTCGATTTCAAATTCAGTTTTTCAATTTTTAAACAGTCCTTCCCTAAAACAATACAGTTGGAGTTTTATGGTAATTATTTTTTTCAAGAACACTTCACTTTCCATCTTTTTCTTCAAGATTCGTGTGTAAACACTAACTGGAAAAGGTGGCAAATTTTAATGGTTTTGGTTTGCTCGATCTCTAATTATTTATAGCCCCCTCCTATTTCTGAGCGATTTCACTTTCACTTGCCACTTTCATGCATTGGAGAAGGAAATGGCAACCCACTCCAGTGTTCTTGCCTGGAGAATCCCAGGGACAGGGGAGCCTGGTGGGCTGCCGTCTATGGGGTCGCACAGAGTCGGACACGACTGAAGTGACTTAGCAGCAGCAGCAGCAGCAGCCCTGCTATTTATTTTTTCATTCAGCTGCAGTGGCACCTTTCTGAAACTACAATCTGATCAGATCCGTCCCTTCGATGAGTTTTCCTGTAAAACGTGGGCTGACTTCCCCAGTGTGGTGCACTCACCGCAGAGCTCCATTCAGCTCTCCTTCCACCTGCCATCCCTCTCCTCTCACTTGTATCTTAGACATTGATCACAGCAAGCTCCTGGGAGAGTCTCTCTGCCTGCTCCTTTCTTTGACTGGATAATGCACAATTCTTGCTTTTTTGAAAGCAGCTCTGTGTCATCTCCTCCAAAAGTCCCCAAGGACTTCTTCATCTCCTTGCTCTACTTGCATTTGAGGTTGCTTCTTTCTGTCCTCATAGAAGCCTGGATTTACATCTTTCATGGCCCTTGTCCCATTTCATCACCATTACAATATCCTCCAATCCTGACACAGTCAGTCTTGCATGACAAGTCAACCTTGTATGATAAGATCACCCAGAAAGTCTGATTTAACTGGTCAGAGGTGGACTAGGGTTGAGAATCTCTGGCCTCATTAAGGTTTGTGGACTAAGCGCATGGATGAATGAATGAATGAACACACTGAGGCACAGGGCCAGAGATTCTGACTCGCTTCCACCAACCCTGGAGACTATGACTCACTCTGCCCTAAAGTACTTAGAATTTGTCTAAGGAGGCTTCCTGGTCATGCGTTAAATTGGGGACTATGAATCTAGACCCCAAAAGTTCATAGACTCCTTGTTTGACTTCAAGAACATGGATAGACTTCCACTTGTCCCAATACACAAATTGGGAAAGATGATTCCTCCCATAAGAAGGAAACTTTCTGTGGAACTGATGGCAGATGCTGTGAAGTTATCAGTTCCGACTCAAAATATACCCCTTTCCACCTTCATCAGCTGGGAGGAGAGTTCAGGTTCTCTGCCAACTAAGAATCCCAGAACCCTTGGTGGTTGGAATGGGTAACAGCACTGCCCAATGACCACTGATAACACTCTTGTGTGCCAGAGGGCATACCATCCTAACTCGAGCTACTCTTACTGCAGAAGTGTCCTGACAACCCACCCCTGAAGTCACAGTAGGGCAAATCCCCCACCATCATGGCCATCCCACCATCATGACCATCCTAGAGGCCAGTTCACGGAACAAAACAACTTCATTCTGCTACTGCTGAGACCTGCAGGCATGAAGAGACCCGTTGCTAAACCTGCACCCCTTTGTCCTCATTCTGAGCAGAAAAAAGCCCCAAATCATAGAGATTTTAGCTCGCAGAGTCCTATCTCACAGGCTGGAAAATCATTGGCGATCTCTTGCATTTGAAAAATCACAGATGCATGCTCTGCCTTCCAGCACCAGGCAGGAGAAATGAGACAAACAAGCTTTGAAAATAAATCTGACTCTCCCATGGCTCCCGATAGCCGACAAGTGTTCGTCCATCTGCCGCGAGCACTCACACTGTGAATTCATTGATTTGATAATACTCTAGCATAATTGATTGAGGAGACCAGCTTCTTGACTCGCCTCCATGTTTACTGTCTGATATCTTCCAACACTGCTCTCTCCTCTTTATCTGTGGTGAGGAAGGAGAAACCAAGGATTTTTCTGGCACTTTCTGATGGGATGACACACTATTCACTGTCCTGAGACAGTATGCTTTTTGAATTCTTGAGTGGCAGGAATTGTTATTTGAGTGCTTCTGTCCACTGACAAATCTTACGCATCTTCACAATACTGCCTGAATCCACTCCACCCTGGCTGTCCATTTGTATTTATAGGTAATGAGAAATAGCTAGAGGTCTGTTGCTACACCTGAAGCCTCACCCTAGTAAGAGGGACATAGCAGCAACCAAAGGCTGACACAGAACAATGATAACCACAGAACTATCACATGAGCTATTAGCCTAGGGAATAATACTGATCTTTCCACTCTGAGCAACCACAACAACCCATCCGCCTCTCTGCAATTGTGACACTCAGATGTCACCACCATTTCATTAAAATGGAGTCAAAACAGCTGTGAGGATTGCTGTTTTATTTTATAGCACAAAGTCATCATAACTTACTTTGCAAAGCAGCTAGCAGAATGCAAGTGCAGCTGAAATGGAAAAGCCGACTGCAAAAGGATGAACTTGAAAGGGGGAGACAACTGGGGTGAGGGCTGGTAGAATCTTGAGCTAGCTAGGACCACCGTGGCTCACTGCAAATTATGTCATATGGTTATTTACAAAGGTATGGTTATTTGCAAAGATATAAAGAAAGCTGAGCACCAAAGTGAACATTTCATGCAAAGATGGGCTCAATAAAGGACAAAAATGGTAGGGACCTAACAGAAGCAGAAGATATTAAGAAGAGGTGGCAAGAATACACAGAAGAACTGTACAAAAAAAGATCTTCATGACCCAGATAATCACGAAGGTGTGATCACTCACCTAGAGCCAGACACTCTGGAATGTGAAGTGAAGTGGGCCTTAGGAAGCATTACTATGAACAAAGCTCCTGGAGGTGATGGAATTCCAGTTGAGCTATTTCAAATCCTGAAAGATGATGCTGTGAAAGTGCTGCACTCAATATGCCAGCAAATATGGAAAACTCAACAGTGGCCACAGGACTGGAAAAGGTCAGTTTTCATTCCAATCCTAAAGAAAGGCAATGACAAAGAATGCTCAAACTACCGCACAATTGCACTCATCTCACACGCTAGTAAAGTAATGCTTAAAATTCTCCAAGCCAGGTTTCAGCAACATGTGAACCGTGAACTTCCAGATGTTCAAGCTGGTTTTAGAAAAGGCAGAGGAACCAGAGATTAAATTGCCAACATCCGCTGGATCATCGAAAAAGCGAGTGAGTTCCAGACGAACATCTATTTCTGCTTTATTGACTATGCTAAAGCCTTTGACTGTGTGGATCACAATAAACTGTGGAAAATTCTGAAAGAGATGGGAATACCAGACCACCTGACCTGCCTTCTGAGAAATCTGTATGCAGGTCAGGAAGCAACAGTTAGAACTAGACATGGAATAACAGACTGGTTCCGAAAGGAGTAGGTCAAGGCTATATATTGTCACCCTGCTTATTTAACTCATATGCAGAGTACATCATGAGAAATGCTGGGCTGGAGGAAGCACAAGCTGGAATCAAGATTGCCGGGAGAAACATCAAGAACCTCAGATATGCAGATAACACCACCCTTATGGCAGAAAGTGGAGAAGAACTAAAGAGCCTCTTGATGAAAGTGAAAGAGGAGAGTGAAAAAGTTGGCTTAAAGCTCAACATTCAGAAAACTAAAATCATGGCATCCAGTCCCATCACTTCATAGCAAATAGATGGGGAAACAGTGTCAGACTTTATTTTTCTGGGCTTCAAAATCACAGCAGATGGTGATTGCAGCCATGAAATTAAAAGACGCTTACTCCTTGGAAGGAAAGTTATGACCAACCTAGATAGCATATTAAAAAGCAGAGACATTACTCTGCCAACCAAGGTCCATCTAGTCAAAGCTATGGTTTTTCCAGTGGTCATGTATGGATGTGAGAGCTGGACTATAAAGAAAGCTGAGCGCTGAAGAAGTGAAGCTTTTGAACTGTGGTGTTTGAGAAGACTCTTGAGAGTCCCTTGGACTGCAAGGAGATCCAACCAGTCCATCCTAAAGGAGATCAGTCCTGGGTGTTCATTGGAAGGACTGATGTTGAAGCTGAAACTCCAATACTTTGGCCACCAGATGCAAAGAGCTGACTCATTGGAAAAGACCCTGACGCTGGGAAAGATTGAGTGCAGAAGGAGAAGAGGACGACAGAGGATGAGATGGTTAGATGGCATCACTGACTCGATGGACATGGGTTTGGGTGGATTCAGGGAGTTGGTGATGGACAGGGAGGCCTGGCGTGCTGTGGTTCATGGGGTCACAAAGAGTCGGACATGACTGAGCTACTGAACTGAACTGAACTCAGCACCAAAGAATTGATGCTTTTGAACTGTGGTGTTGGAGAAGACTCTTGAGAGTCCCTTGGACTGAAAGAACATTCAACCAGTCCATCCTAGAGGAAATCAGTCCTGAATATTCATTGGAAGGACTGATTCTGAAGCTGAAGCTCCAATACTTTGGCTACCTGATGCAAAGAACTGACTCATTGGAAAAGACCCTGATGCTGGGAAAGATCGAAGGCAGGAGGAGAAGGGGACGTCAGAGGACAAGATGGTTGGATGGCATCACTGACTCGATGGACATGAGTTTGAGTAAACTCTGGGAGCTGGTTATAGACAGAGAAGCCTGGCTTGCTACAGTCCATGGGATGGCAAAGAGTTGGACGCAATTGAGTGACTGAACTAAACTGAACCACAGGACAAGTTGAGCTTGACATCTAGTAAACAGATACGTAGATACTAAGGTTCAGTTTACCCCTTGATAAATCACTCTGGCCACTGCTAGAAGCAGAAGCTCAGACACTATAGCACTTCCAATGCCCTTCTCCCTGCCACACTCAGCCCCCACCCTGATGCAATGTCAGCCTCCACAAGATACGATTTGCAAGTCTTGGAAGGCATGGCAGCCTCTTCAGCTGGACAGCATGGCCAAGACAGTATTGCTAAGTGGTTAAGTCGCTGGCTTTCAAGTGAAACTGGTTGGATTTGCATTCTGCCTGTCCAGCTTAGTAGCTGTGTCATAGGGAATACTACTTAACCTTCATGTCTCAGTTTACTCATCCATAAAATGAGCTTCATAGGGAGAGCAGTTCTTGTCAGTGCCTCAACCTTACCCTCAACCCGACCGCTTCCAACTGTGTTCCTTGCCCTAAAGATTTTTCTGGTGGTCAGACCCTGCTCTGTGGTCAGCTGGCAGGCTGCATACACCAGAGGATTGAGGCTCCCCAGGAGCATCTCAATTGGTGAGAATGGGAGTTGGTATATACACTGGTGCTAGTATATAAATACCACAGCTTCCCTTGAGTGGGACAACTCTAAGACACAGGTTCCATGCCACCTCCCCAGTCGCCACATTGGATCAATCTGCAGTTGACCTCAATGGTCACTTGCTTAGTAGCAAACCCTTGGTTAACTGCCTCTTCTTTGTCTCACTATTCTACTCACCTTCTGGGGTTTCCTAAAACCATCACCCAGATAATTTCAGAGGGTACTTTTTCTCACAGGTCTTGCAGAAGGCTGAGAGCTGTTTTTTCTCATTGGTCTCGCCAGGAGAATGTCTATTTCTAATTGGTTCCCCTCACCCCAGTAGATGTGCTTTTTTTTTTTTTTTAAGCCCGTAGTCAGGGAGACCCTGCAGATCTACATATGAGATTTTCCCATTCCCAGATAAATCTGGTCTCTCTTCACAGCCATCCTCAAAATCCAGCAATAAGCCTTCCCAAAATACTGTAAGTTTCTGTATATTTTTTTGATACAAAAATATCCTAGCATTCCCATTTGAAAACTCCCTTGTTGGGACAGTGAATTAAGTTGCACTTTGCTATTTCCTTTTTGAAACTGGTACACTCAGCCCCACATCAAGTTTCGATAATGTGGTGGATCAATACTACATTCTGACCAAGTAAACCACTTGCTGTCTCCAAGGACAGCACAGCAAATTTTTAAAATCACAAAATCCATTTTATTCTTGACTTCCAGTATGTAATTGGGAATATTTCAGAGGAAAAAAATCCATGAATCAATTTTGCTCTCTTAACCTTGTAGTATCTTGTAAGAATTCAGGCATTCAAAAAATGAGCAACTATACCCCAAAGGTTTAGAGCTCCTTGGTAATGATATTCATTGGGAATTAGCAGCTAATCATGGGAAGGTTGAAGTATAGAGCTTGTTAACACATTTTGTTGGAGCAAAGGTGTTAATGAAAGTAGTATTTGCATTTACTTCTCATCAAGGCTAAATGAAACTGGGAAGAAGAGTCAGGTCAGGTTCATTTTATGGGAGAAAAAAACAATTCAGAGCACATAGTTTCTAAGTAGAAAGTCACATAAGAATGACAGCTGATATTATTATTAATCCTCATTATTTTAACTTCAGTCTTTGTTTGGGTCAGGGCACCTGTGCAGAAGGGTATCTGTGGACTTGGGTACCTGGGGCCCATACACAGTTACATAGTGTGGTCAGGGCACTTTGCACAGGCCGCCAGTCTGATAGCAGGGCTAGCGTCAACTCACTCTGCAGAGCTGACTCCTCTCTGAGGGACCATGAGAAGTCTGGCAATTCTGATGTGTGTCTCAGGGTAACATTTATTCCAATTCTTCCCCTTTTTAATCAGTTCAAAGTCAGACCTGTTTCAGTGTTGATGGGCCAGCACCGTCCTTAGGGAGCATTTACGATCTCTTTTCTGCTCATTGAAGGGTCTTAGGGATGCCTAGTAGACAGCCTCTTATTGGAACCAATGAGGCCCACATAAAGCTTAAGGGATGTTGACAAACCTGCTCTTGGCTTTTGTAAAATTTCTTCCTCTGGTGTCCTGGACAGCCCCATAACTTGTCCATGGAAACGGCTGCTTCAGAAAATCACACTCTTTATGGTGGCGATTCAGTCTCACATCTGAGTTCTTGATAGTAAAGGGTATTTAAATTTAAAAGCGTATTTTGATATAAAATCTATGGAAACCCACTCCCTCCCAGTTATTTGGATACTCTCACCAAGCAGAGACCTTGGGGCTGGCTGCTTCATGCCTATTTCGTTTTCCCATTCAATCCATTTTCACTGAAAAGGAGACATAAGCAGTGAAGCCAATATAGTTTTATTGGATCCAATGCACTGCCACTAAAACAAATATATGTATACTCAGACCAATACACTTTTATTAAAACAAATAGAATTTAATTCAAACCAGCATTCAATATGTTTTCTCAAAGCAATGAAATTAAGCTCTACCAGTACTTCTGCTCAATATGTTTTCCCAATCAAATCCATTTGAACAAAGTGAAATATATTTATCATAGATAACACAGTTTTATTAAAAACAAATTCACTGAAACCAAGTTTCCCTTTGAACTGATAGATAAAAATCCTAACCAATTGTAAAATTAGATCATAGAACAGATGTATTTTTACTTTAGCAAAAAGCATTTCTGTTCAAGTTCACTTTGAAACACACTAATGAATAATAAAAGTTGCTCCAAAAATGTCTTTAACGAAGTATCTTCTCAAAAGTATGTCCTTGGGATTGAAGTACAATCTAGAAAATAAAAAACACTTAGAGAAAAAGAACAGTGCTGGGAATATGATTACAATAAATTCAGATTTGTAATGATTAAATTAAGTCTACTCACATGTACTTAGTGTGAAGTTATTGGATGTGTGTGAACACATAAACATGCTTGGGGACATATTGTAGCTGTGTGGATCTGCCTGCAATGCAGGAGATCCCGGTTTGATTCCTGGGTCAGGAACATCCGCTGGAGAAGGGATAGGCTACCCACTACAGTATTCTTGGGCTTTCCTTGTGGCTCAGCTGGTAAAGAATCTGCCTGCAATGTGGGAGACCTGGCTTCGATCTCTGGGTTGGGAAGATTCCCTGGAGAAGAGAAAGGCTACCCACTCCAGTATTCTGGCCTGGAGAATTCCATGGACTACAGTTCATGGGGTCGCAAAGAGTCGGACACGTCTGAGTGACTTTCAGTTTGCTACTATATCCCATTTTCCAGAAAAAAATCTTCCTTATCAGTGTTCAAACATATAAATTCTCTTCTGTCTGAGGTCCACTAGGGATTACCATGCTTAAGGCAAACCTGAAGGAATGGGAAGTTGGATATGTGTATGGCTCTTTGGAGGCAATTTCAATCTTGGTGCTTAGATCACAAACCACCTTCAAGTCTTCTGAACCGTGGAGAGGGAGAACCACTTCTAAATGCTATGCACCTTTTCCCCCTTTTATTATTATTATTATTTTTAAATTAGAGGATAATTACTTTACAATATTGTGGTGGTTTTTGCCATACATCAACATGAATTAGCATTAGATATACATTTGTCCCCTCCTTCTTGAACCACTCCCTCTCACCTCCCTCCCCATCCCACCTCCCTGGGTTGTCACAGATCACTGGCTTTGGGTTCCTTGCATCATACATCAAACTCCCATTGGCTATATATTTTACATATGGTAATGTATATGTTTCAATGTTATTCTCTCATATCATCCTACCCTCTCCTTCCCCCACTGTGTCCTTTTTCAGGGTAACAAACTTACTACATACAAGCAAGACTATCCAAATGCATTCCACCTCTACCCAGGGCCACCATGCTCCTGCCATGAGCAAACGCTCAGGTAGAGCAGCACATCTAGAGCAATTGGAACCCTCCCCATCAGGGAATATTAGGGATCTAATCCGTGGCCAGTATGAATCCCATACTGTCTGCTTCTGCAGTGATCCCCACCCTTCGTCTTCTCTGTTTCCATTCTTTCCTGAGACTACAGGTCATAGGGACAAAAACAAAGAATTCTATTCCCTTCATGAAGCATCCCAGATAATACTTTCTAATCAAGACTGTGGGTTCCCATCACTGTTTCCTGCTTCCTGCCTATAAAGTACAAAAGGTACATGCAGATTGTGCCCACAAGTCATCGGGCAAATAATTCATTGACCTCTGGAGCACAGTGACCTTGAATGAACTGGCTTTCCCTCCCTGAAACACAGTAAGTCACAGAGGATCCCTGGAGAACAGTTAGCCCCAGATGGTCACTATGGAATTATTTATAAAGGTGAAATGTTAGATATTCAAATATTTAGCACAGAGGGAATTGGCCAAATATATTGCAATACTATCTTCTTGATGTATTCTATAGTATTGATACCAATACAGTATTTCAAGCATTCAAAGTGATATTGTAGAGAGATCTATTGCGTGGGAAGTGTTTATGGTATATGATTAAATGAAAAGAAGTTTCACAAAAGATTATGTGTAATTATTTATCTTTGTAAGGTAGACATGTGTATCTATGCATAGATAGAAAAGATGGAAATGTTAATAGTGATTACCTAAGTGGAGGAATTATCATTTTCTCTGTTTTTAATCTGTAATTGACAAGTTCCCTATAATACACTCATATCACTTTTGATATAAGAAAAATTTATTTTAAAAGTGATTATTTTTTAAAGGATAGTATTGAGTCCAATCTAAAATGTAGTGACCAATGGACCTGGAGGAATCAACCTGCCTGACTTCATTCTATACTACAAAGCTATAGTCATCAAGACAGTATGGTACTGGCACAAAGACAGAAATACACATCAATGGAACAAAATAGAAAGCCCAGAAATAAATCCACACACCTATAGTCACCTTATCTTTGACAAAGGAAGCAAGAATATACAATGGAGAAAAGACAGTCCCTTTAACAAGTGGTGCTTGGAAAACTGGTCAACCACCTGTAAAAGAATGAAACTAGAATACTTTCTAACACCATACACAAAAATAAACTCAAAACGGATTAAAGATCTAAATGTAAAATGAGAAACTGTAAAACTCCTAGAGGAAACATAGGCAAAACACTCTCTGACATAAATCACAGCAAGATCCTCTATGACCCTCCTCCCAGAGTAATGGAAATAAAAGCAAAAATAAACAAATGGGACCTAATTAAACTTAAAGGCTTTTGCACAACGAAGGAAACTATAATCAAGGTGAAAAGACAGCCTTCAGATTTGGAGAAAATAATAGCAAATGAAGCAACTGACAAAGAATTAATCTCAAAAATATACAAACAGCTCATGCAGCTCAATACCAGAAAAATAAAAGACCCAATCAAAAAATAGGCCAAAGAACTAAACAGACATTTCTCCAAAGAAGACACACAGATGGCTAACAAACATATGAAAAAATACTCAACATCACTCATCATCAGGGAAATGCAAATCAAAACCACAGTGAGGTACCATCTCACGCCAGTCAGAATGGCTGCTATCAAAATATCTACAAACAATAAATGCTGGAGAGGGTGTGGAGAAAAGGGAACTCTCTTACACTGTTGGTAGGAATGCAAACTAGTACAGCCACTATGGAGAACAGTGTGGAGATTCCTTAAAAAACTGGAAATAGAACTGCCATATGACCCAGCAATCCCACTGCTGGGCATACACACTGAAGAAACCAGAATTGAAAGAGAATTGTTTACCCCAATGTTCATCGTAGCACTGTTTACAATAGCTAGGACATGGAAGCAACCTAGATGTCCATTGGCAGATGAATGGATAAGAAAGCTGTGGTACATATACACAATGGAATATTACTCAGCTATTAAAAAGAACACATTTCAATCAGTTCTAATGAAGTGGATGAAATTGGAGCTTATTATACAGAGTGAAGTCAGAAAGAAAAACACCAATACAGTATATTAACGCATATATATATAATTTAGAAAGATCATAAAGATGACCCCATATGTGAGACAGCAAAAGAGACACAGATATAAAGAACAGACTTTTGGACTCTGGGAAAAGGCGAGGGTGGGATGATTTGAGAGAATAGCATTGAAACATGTGTATTACCATATGTGAAATAGATCACCAGTCCAAGTTTGATGCATGAAACAGGGCACTTAAATCCAGTGCACTGGGACAACCCAGAGGGATGGGATGGGGAGGGAGGGGGAAGGGGGTTCCGGATGGGGGACACATGTACACCTGTGGCTGATTCAGGTCAATGTATGGCAAAAACCACCACAATATTTTAAAGTAATTAGCCTCTGATTAAAATAAATTAATTAATTAAAATAAAATAAAATGTAGTGACCAAATATTGGATCTGCCTCTGTCATCCTTTCAGAAAGGGGCAGTGGTCCATGTCACTTTTTTTTGTCTTTATATGAGGTTCTATTTGTAGGCTTTGTGCAACTGGTCATCCAACATTCACTTGTACAAGAAACCAGGTAATAAATTCCTCCTTGAGTTGTTCCAGGAAGCAGTGGCTCAGCAAAAAAAAAAAGATGAGCCCCCCCCTTTATTTTGTCAGATGAAATGAAATATGTCAGCCCAGATTTTCTTTTGCCTTAGCTCAGAGCCGTGCCTAGCAGTTCTGATGATCTCATCTCAGATGTCTGGGAACATCTAGTGCCTCTGCTCCTTTTCAGTAATTTCAGTTCTACTTTCTTCCTTTTTTGTTCTTTTTTTTAACCATGTTTACTTATAAAAGAGATTCAGATTTATTTTAGAAATAGATATGAATTACAAAAAAAATCCAATAGAAGCAAATTTTAAACAAATATAAATATTTGACCATGATTATGCAAAGAAAGCTCCTGTTACTTTATTGGTGTCATCAAGTTCCAGCTCCGCTGGGTGAGTGATACCTAAGGAGGAACCCTGAGAGTATAGGGTCCTGGGAGTCATCTCATTTCTCTTGCTCAGATGCATGATCCTCTGATCTCCGCTGGGCACCGATATGGACAGGTCAGCTTCCCTGCCTAGGGCGCCCACCAGTGGCCTGGAGGCAATGGACAGTGAGCCCAGGAATGGAAGGCATCCCTCTCCTTCACTGGGATCCTCCGTGTGCCCTTCTGGGAAAGATTTGCTCTCTGGTTTGCTTCATGCACATGGCTCAGCACCTACGGTTCAACTATGTCCCTATTCTGTATTTTCCTGTGACCCACTGTGAAGATGAAGGATGAGAATGAGAAAAGAAGGAGAGAGGAATAGTTTGATGATGGGTGATAAAGAAAAGTACAGACAGATGGACAATTAGGGAACAGAAGAGACAACACAGAGTACACAGAACATGTTTATTTAATACTGACATTTATCCAACTGCAGTTAAAACCCAGGTGGAATAATTGTTCATTGTACTGTTTTAGATGAAAATGGTAGAAATGAATGGAACTGTCAAAATTGTAAACCTTCTTGTCTTCATTAAAAATAAAGAGTTAAGAAATGAAAAGCAGCAGGCAGGGAGGCAAGAATGTTTCAAGATTTGGTTTTTTTCCCCCCTAAGGCAACATTCCTGATGAAGCTTGGCATGCAGGTGCCCTGTTTTCTGCCCTGCTACTAACAGTTACTTCATTTTCTCCTCCCTTGGGAAGGGTCACCTAGTGCCCCATGTCCCACCCCCAGCCCCTCCTAGCCTGCACATCTTCAGAGAACAGTTATTCTCCCTCACTAGCCTTCAAGTAATCCAACTCACCTGTTCTTCCTTCCAGTCCTGGGGAAATGCCTTCTCCAGAAGCTGTGCATGCATTAACCATACTAAACCTCTTAATAACCCTTTGAGCATCTCAGGTGGTGCTAGTGGTAAAGAATCTGCCTGCTAATGCAGGAAACACAAGAGACATGGGTTCCATCCCTGGGTCAGGAAGATCCGCTAGAGTAGGAAATGGCAACTCACTCCAATATTCTTGCCTGGAAAATTCCATGGACAGAGGATCCTGGCAGGCTACAGTCCACAGGGTTGCAAAGAGTCAGACACGATGGAGCATGCGTGCTTTAATGACACTTTGAGGGGGATTCTTTTCCCCATTTCACAGAGGCAGAAACTGAGCTTCATAGAAGTTGAATAACTGACCCTGGGTCGCACAACTTATGCCAGAACTGAGTGACAGAGCTAAGATTCAGAGCATCAGCTGACTCCAGAGAAGCAGACCTGCCCTACACCTCACTGCTTTCCCAGGAAGTCACAGGGATCACCTGGCTCCTTGTGTGTCTGGTGCAGAAGAGGAAACTGAGGCCCAGAGAGGTGAAGTGGCTTGCCCACCCTGACCCTGCCAGATAGCCTTTAGCTAATACATTCAGATGCCCCAAAACTGCCACTAAAATGACTGCCAGCATTTTCTAAGGGAAATGCCAGCTTCGTTCCAATCTCCTTCTCCATCATTTTTTTAAAGTCAGAGGCATAATAAATAGCACAGTCATGGTTTTGCTCCTCATCATCCTTCATTTCCTCTCCCTACTCTTGAGTGGGGGTGCCAGTGCATGACCGCGTGGCTCTAGAATGGCTGGCAGGAGAAGAAGAAGGCTTGGGAAAGACATGAAGAGGGCTGGCCCTCTCTCAGGTCATGTCCAACTCATGACCTTCCTGTGTCCCTGCGGAATTCAGCCTCAGTCTGTTGGGAAGTGACTGAAGTCAATGGCTGGCTGTGAAAGAAAGAAGAGGCCGACACACCAGGGAACTGAGAAGTATATGGAAATCACACCCTACCTGTCCAGGTGTGGGGAGCCAGCAGGCCAAGCCCCAGCCCTCACATGGGAGAGGGCCAGTCACCAGTTTCTGTCAGATTCATAGGCCTTATCAAGAAGAGAGACCAGATAGAGACATTTACTACTTCCTGAAACATGGAGGTTTAACTATTGGAAGGTGAACTTGAGAATCAGATTTTGTTCAGAATTGAGACTAAGCTACTGACTAACCACTCAGAAGTTACTTAAACTCTCTGAACATCAGTTTTCTCATCTGTAAAATGGGACACTAGCACAGTGGGTGCTCAAATATGCATTTGATGAAAATATACTAGAGGACTCAAAGTCAATCTGATTACTGGTTTAAAATAAGCAGAATAATCCAATTCCTGTCCATCTGGAATCCAATTACTCAGTGTGGAGTTCTAAAGGCAGCCAAGATCTCACTGGCTGATCATCACTGTTGTTGTTGTTGTTCAGTCACTGAGTTGCGTCGAAAGAGTCGAGCATCACTGAGGTCACCCTGAAATCCATCAGATACCTGAAAACTTATGTTGATTGTATGCTGGAGGTAGCACACAACGCACAAAGTCAGCTCTTTCTCTATTGTTCATGTTGTTAGGCCAACTTAACTTTGCAGGACCACTCACTTATGAGTAATGGTGTGCATGAACGTACACACATACACACATGTGTGCACTCACTCACTCACAGGACCACAGAACTCACTAAAAGGCAGGAGCGGAAAAGCAAATATTACATTCAACCATCATGAGCCCCTGCAGAGCTTGAGAATGCATGTGAGTTTTCCCAATATCCCAACAGGCTAGAGTATTCCTGAGTTTTTAAATAATGTATTTATTACCCAAACACGAGCAGACATCTTGCAGAAATCAGAAGCGTTTTGTCAAGAAGGAAAGGGAACGAACAAAACAGAAGATGATTAGCACTTCTCAGATGTTTTCGCACATTGCAACTTCAACAAATACAGGCCTGTTCTTGCCTTGTGTGTGATGGTTCTGCCAGCAGAGTGGGTGAAAGGGGCATATTTCAGTTTTAAATGCCTCCTAATAGCATTTGGGCAAATTAACGTACATGGCTGGACATTGGGTTCCAGTCACGGAATGCTCTTTTCCTGTCAGAAGCTCTGACAGCCCAACGCCAGAATGAAATATCAGTAACCTCTTAACATTTTTCTTGATTTCTTTAAGAGTGAACATGAGACATATTAAGAACAACAAACCAATCATTAAATCCCAATGCGGTTCTCCTAGGAGCCAGCTCTATCGTTTTAATCAGATTACGGACAACTCATTCTCATCCCAGCCATTTATCTTCTTTGTTTATACACACACCAAGTGGCATTCTTCTTAGCATCAAAAAATAGTAATCAAAATTGAGAACCACAAAAGACCTTTCATTATGTACGGTGTTAAGTAACATCTATTTGCTTTCATTAGTTTCCAAACAACAAGTACCCTGGTCCTGATTAAACCTGGCATGTGTTAATTACATCTGAGGTCCAGGGTTGTTTTGTCTACAATAAAGGATGACTTAAGAATGAAGCCAGAGCTGAAATTTGAGGTTCCCAGGCCTCAGGAGTCACCTGCCTCCAAGAACTTCTTCAGTGAAAGTTTCCAGCTTCAGAATGGCAGTCACAAATGTGAGCTTGTCACAGAAAGTTACATTTTTGGAGGGTTTTGGTTTGGTTTTAAGCCCTTGGCTTTATCATCCGTTTTATAGGCTGGAGTTAAATAGCAGCACAATGCAGTTTGTTCTCTTACTGCTCAGCACTAACAGCCATCATAAGCCATAATTAGAAGTAAAACCACCACATAAATAACATGGCAAAAAAATTGCCACCAGGACAAGCCAGACTATGGCTCTGGGAAACTCCAGCGGGTCTGGGGTATCCATCATGCTTAAGGGGCATTGCGTGTTTTAGCCCATATTTGTCTTACTAAAGCCAAAATGGGAGCCTTTTAGACTTTCAAAATAGCTCTTAAAAACAGACAATGCTGGCTTAAACAGACTGCTACTGAGTGGGTTGTAGAAACCCTTCATTGGGAGGCAAGGACAGCTGCGAGGGCTGGGAGGGAGAGGATGGGAACCGGCAGGGAGGAAGGAGAAAGAGTGGCTGGCGAGGAAGAGGCCCATGGACTTCCCTGCTCAGGGAGGTCTGGATCAATTTCACCACAGAACTGAGAAGTTCCTGCACACATCATAGAGCCAGAAGGTCACCCTTCCCCTGGGGAACCAGTGAAGGCCGGTGGCCTTGCATAGGTTGCTTCTGTGACTTATACTCAGTGATGAAGTGGGAACAGGAAGGCTAATATTTTTGTACATTATACTTGGTTTTTGTTAATCCTCTTAATAGACTTAGGAAGTCAGAGAAAATAAGAGTCCTGCCCTTGGACAGAGCCCTGAGGAAACAGGACCACCAGCCTGCTTTCTGCCTTTCACCTGTCCATTTGCAAAGAGTCAGCCGGTATTAACATAAGGGCGCCATACAAATAATTAGAAAGAAAGAAAGTGAAGTAGCTCAGTCATGGCCGACTCTTTGCGACCCCACGGATTGTAGCCCACCAGGCTCCTCCATCCGTGGGATTTTCCAGGCAAGAGTACCAGAGTGGGTTACCGTTTCCTTCTCCAGCAAATAATTAGAAGCATTTCCTTTTTCCCTGATTTAACCTCCCTGTCCCAGGGGTTAGGAAACAAACTTGAGTAAGCCGGAATGGAAGGAATATGGACAGTGGTTTTTCAATGTGAATCACTTGAAAAACTGATTTAAGTACACGTACTTGCCTTTAAAAATGAAATCATATGTAATTTTCTATGGAAGAGCCAGAATAGTTACGGTCTCATCTTCATATAGGATGAAAGAAACATTCCTTGGAATGATCTAAAAGCCCATGTGCTCTCTAAAAAAGGATGGTTTGCTTTCTCCTTTTCTTTCTTATTTTGCAAAATCAAACAAATAAATAAAAACAAAACAAATGCATCAAAAATTCTGTGTTGAGAGTTTTTAAAGAAAAAGTAAGAAGAAACATTTTGTCTGTATTAAGCAATGCATTTACTGGAATAGCCCTCTATATACACCCATGGATACTGCAGTTCCATTTCACATGTGGATTTTTGTCTGCATTTATATCTCTGCAGACCACATACGGTGTGACACCGACATTTTTTTAATTAAGATATGAAGTGCTCATTTTTTTTGTGGACCTGCTATATTCTAACAAATTTACTACACGTCTCAGAAAACACATAGCTTTGCCAAAGTTGGTGAGCAGCCCAGCATGGTTTATCTCCAGCCCACAGCTCTTTCCCTGAATTCAATACTGCAGGCACAATTTAATGCAAACCCAATTTATGACTTAATGCTCTAGGGACCGTAGTGGGAGATTGTTACATTATTCTTTTCTAATCCTATTTGTGTTTTAATTTGCTAAGTCTGTAATGAGGTGCATGCCTTGAATAGATTCAAGATCTTTCACATCGCTTTTGACTTTGTTTAATATAATAGATTTTACAGTTTGCATTAAATACCCAGGTGCTACGGTCAGTATTATCTCTTTATTTTCTCAACTAGAGTGAATAAAATTACACCATGAAAGTAATTGTGTACATGTTTCCTTGTTTATTGTAATGGTTTATTTCCTATTATAATTCTTGATTCAAATTACATCAAGTTCTCCAAAAGTTAATTCTCCATGGGCTCTTACTTCCCCCCCTTTCCATACAATTGTTAGACTCTGAAAACAATGAAGTCCTAGCTGACAGTTGATTAGTCGAGTAACAATAAGTTTTCTAGTTAAAGTTATGATACTTCAGTTAAATGGAAGGGAATAAAATGAGGAAGCAAAAAGGGAGGAAGGGAAGAAGGCAGGGAAGGAAGGAATGGGAGAAGGAGGGAAGGAGGGATGGAGGGAAGGGAGGGAAGGAGGCAGAAAATGTGGTGTGTCACCGTACACTCACTATTTTATTTCTGATATTCAGCTGAAATGTGCCATCCCTAATCAGAGCTGCACCATCACCCAAATCCACAGTGTGTCATTTGCTGTCCATAACTGTATTATAGACAATTATAGCTAAATTCTCTGTTCTGTATGCACATTCAAAGGGCGTCTGGAATGCATTTTGCTATTTTCTGAATCCTATTATTGCAGACATGTTTATTACATTCAGAAGATGGCTTTCTGAAATTACATTGGAATTGTACAACCCACCTGCCATTTACAAACAAAAGGATTTAAACATTTCTTAACAAGGAGAAAGTTCATTGAGTTCTTTCCTGGTAACTTTTCTCATGTTATTTGCTTCCACGGCCACTTTTGTAAGACTCATTGCTCAAGCCTTTACATTTGTAAAAATATTTAAGTTCTCCAGTTAAGGTTTATTTTTAAATTGATAACAATACAACTGGTCAAAAAGGAGTTGCAAATTGGCTGTTGACAACTGGGGTAGATGCTTGTGACAATTTTCATTGTGAAATTTTTCTCAGACTACATATAAAGGGATTGTAAAAGGGACTCTAAGTTATATATATTTGATAGCTCTGAAATCACTCTTTTAGGTTGCCTGTCAAAAGAAAAAGATTTCAACTTATGTCCTTAAATTTTATTTGGGGTCATTTTAAGAGGAAAGTGAATGGTGTTAGAAAGACACATGATGTCTATTTGAAAACAGAGCACCTCATCATTAATTATTAAGGGAGAAATGGAAGTGTTTCTAAGCCCAATGCTTTTCTTTTCCCTTCTCCTGAACTTTATTCTCTTAAATCCCCCCCGACCCACACCTACTTTATTACTGGTGTTTGCCCCCAAGAGCCAAGGGATATTACTACCTTTTTATTTGCTATTTTTACAGGACCCAACAAAGTGCTTTTAAAATATATAACCACTTATTCAAGTCAAGCTTCTTCAATACTCCTTTCATTCAAGCCCTTTCTAATTTGTTTTTCTCTAGCCAGGAGCCCAGAGAAGACACTGTGATTTATGTTTTCGTTTATTTATTTTATTTTGGCTTTTCATTTAAGAAAAGAGTTTCTGCACACCCCCCACCACCTTCAATTCTGCATCATCTCACCCCACTCCACCCTTTGGTATTTGGAACATTAAGAAATTCTCAAGACCAGACTTTGGGGTATTACCTGGATTTCTTCAGAGCTTTGACCACAGTCAGGAGGAGGCTTGGCCTGGGGCACTTCTGGGGACATTAGGGGTGAGAGTGCTCTTTACACCCCTCAGGGTGGCAACACCCCAGTGCATGACATTGCCATCTTCTTGAGGACAGGCTCTATCTCTTTTTTCCTTTAATACTTCACAGCATGCCATGTACACAGCTCTTTAGACAGAGCCCTGAAGGAACTCAACCTTTCCCCAGTGATAAAGGATGCTCTGGCATGGAGCTTTAATTGACATGTTATTTCTCAAATTGACATACTGTTTTTGTTTGGGCACTAGGCATGGGATGGAGGAAACTTCTACATGACATTTAAGAGCTTGGACTTGAGAGTTTAGAGCCATGAGTTTGTGTCTCGGTTCCACTACTTACCCAGTGGGCTTGAGTGAGTTATTCCTCTCCACACTGATTCACTGATCCAGCCAGCCAGTCAAGAAAAACTTGTTAGGGACCTACCCTATGCCAGACGCTAAGTTAGGTATGGTGGATAACAGGTAACAAAACAGGCATGGTTCCTGACTGCACTGATCTAGTGAGGCCAACAGATGGGTAAACATTTACCATAAAATGTGTCAGGCAGAATAACAAGGGATGCCAGGAAAGCCTTCTGGGGAAAAGTGATCTATCTCAGCGGTAAAGAATCAGCCTGCAACACAGGAGCTTCAGGAGACTCAAGTTCGATCCCTGGGTTGGGAAGATCTCCTGGAGGAGGAAATGGCAACCCACTTCAGTATTCTTGCCTGGAGAATCCCATGGACAGAGAAGCCTAGTGGTCTACAGTCCACAGGGTCACAAAGGGTTGGTCACAACTGAAGTGACTTAGCATGCGTGCATAATACCTGCCTCATGGGGATGCTATGAGAATAAATGAGTTAAGGTACAATGGTCCCCTGCATTGCTCCCAACACGAAGCGAAATCTTTGTTGAAAAAAAAAAATTGGAAAGTGATTATTGTCATTATTGCTAAGTACCACCCCCACCCCACCCCAGGATTACCAAAGAAATTAATATTGGAGAACCACATAGTTCTTTTTTTTTAATAGAAAGAACTAAACAATAATGTCGTCTATAGAACATTAAAGTAAATTTGGAGATAGTGAAATAAAATTAACAGGCTCTCTCAAGTAAAAGCCACTAGCAATTGAGTCTTTATCAAACATCAGCTTCTGTAGGGCAGAAAGGATCTGACAGCTTGGTTCTTACCCGCTGATAAAGAGGACTCATTCTCCCCATTGAGCCTTAGACATTTTCAGCAGAAGAATGCTCCCCCAAAGCATTCTTATCAGTTTATGAAAGGTAATAACATTTACTTGCATTTAAAGAGAGCCAGGAAGCATTTTTAAATGAGTATTTATCCATTGGGAATTGTATTGTATTTGCTCATGATAACTTCAGAAACGAAATTCCCACAAATTTGACTTCACCTACCATCCAACAGGAGAAGGCAATGGCACTCCACTCCAGTACTCTTGCCTGGAAAATCCCATGGGTGGAGGAGCCTGGTAGGCTGCAGTCCATGGGGTCGTGAAGAGTCGGACACGACTAAGCGGCTTCACTTTCACCATCCAACAAAATTGCCCTTAGGAGACCATGGTTCATTCCATGAAGTACAATGTCTTGGTGGATGCAGTGGTGGGTAATGAAGCTCTCCAACACAATTCCTGAAAATAATAAAAATAATCAAGCATTAATGAGCATGATCTTTGATTACTTACATCAATGTCACAAATATCTGCAGATAAATCATCTGTTAGTTGGAACAGAATTTATCTTAGGAGAGAAAACAGTCTTCATTTTTGCAAATACTTGATGGTCATTTTGGTGCCTTTAGTTGGAGTCCAAGACAATTGTTCTGCTTAGTAACACAGAAGTAACATTAGTAAAATGCTCTGCTTAGTAATTTTGTGTGCTGGGAGCAGCCTAAGCAGCAGAGAGAGGGGATGGGTATTTTGAGTGGTTGGGACAAGGCAGTTGATGTTTAGGAGGAAAGCTGACAAAAAGGTTACCTTTATGCAGTTATGATAGAGGCAATATTGCCAAAAATGATGTCCAGTATTCAATTTTTAGTTAGCAGTTAGTAGTCTGCCAAGCTGGATTGCTAAGTAACACTTACTACAAGTAAGCACACAAATACCCAGAACTGTCACCATAGGTCTCTCTCTCTTTTTTTTTCTCCATAGGTCTCTCTATATTGTATTATATGAGTAGTTATGGAAGCTCTCAAGGAAATTGAGGGTGTATTGGTGACCACAGGGCAAAGATGATGGAGCAGCCTTGAGATCCAAGCAAGATCCAGAGGTCAGCAGTTAACAACGTATTGAAGGAAGAGATCCCCAAGAACACAAGCCCCCAGAAAGCCACAGAAACCATGGGAAAGGCAGTGATACTTATACATCATGTGAACAAGGACATTTCAGCCTGTTTTACCCCACCTGGTCTATGGTGGTGTTTAGTCACACTGTCATGTCCAACTCTTTTTGACCCCATGGGCTGTAGCCCAGCAGGCTTCTCTGTCCATGGAACTCTCCAGGCAAGAACACTGGAGTGAGTTGCCATTTCCTTCTCCAACCTGGGCTATATGTCTACATATAAACTATATGTCTACATATATAACAACCCCTGATTCTCCTTTCATTGGAAATTCTTCCCAAGGCAAGGTAACCTGAAAATTTAAACTGCTATACCGGATGAGCCCTCATGTCAGATTTTGGAGTAACTGACAAGTTGAAAAGACCACATGGATCTACTTTTCAGATTTTCAGAGATATCAGCAAAGGCTCCTTTGCATGCTAGTGGTACTATCCCTTTAAGATGAATTCCCCCACTGTCATCAATGAATGGATTCTGATCTAATGATTAATTGATGGCAAAGAGTCTCTAATGACCTAATAGCTCATTAGGGTTGACTGAGCCAGGAGGAGTCTTTGAAAATGTTTTTTATTCCACTGTGAGGCTTTGTGAGTTTTCTTGTACATACATCAGATCACAGTCTAGATTATTAAATCTACAAATATGAAACCATAGCAAGAACAGGATGGACCTACAACTATAACTTAGGAGTATAAGGGCAACTAGTGAACCCCTATGACAGAGATGTAGAACACTGCCAAAATCATATGATGGGAAACTAGAGAGAGATTTGCTGGGAGCCAAATGGGTTCCCAATAGGTGATATGCCAAGAATTAAACTGTCACCATGATAGTGTGGGTAAACTCACCTTTCATTCATCATCTAATGAATTCACATTTATTAAATGCATATCACTAATATGGTGTATATATATATACATATATATATATAATATCAATTTATACAATTGCAATGGTCACCTCACATTTAAGAAAATTGAGCCTCTGACAAGTTAGGAGGCTTGAAAGAGTTATATAACGTGTGCTTTATACATACACACCAGGTCAGCAACAGATCTGGGACTCAAATCCAGGTCTCTCTCTAAAATTCCTGCTTCTTTATTTTTCAACACATTGTCCCTAGCAGGGTTCAACAACTCAGGCATCTTATTTCTTGTCAAATGTTTGCCTCTAAAGATATAGGGAAAGGTGATTACTGTTGGTATTCATTTTTAAAAAGCAGTCAATTCTGGTAGCATGAATCATTAAAATATCCAGGCAAGTTCCAAGCCGTAGTGCTGAAGAATTCTCATTCATCTCTTCTTTCCTGCACGGAGCCCGACACTCCTGAGCTTTCACGAGGATGCTCTGTGGATGGATGAGCTCCCTTCCTGGCAACAACCCTCATCTGCTGATGGAACTGGAACTGTCGAGAAACAAGGAGAGAGATGAGAAACAAGGATCCTGGAAGACTGACCTTACAGTGCAGAGGTGTCTCTAATTAAATTTGTCTCTAGTAATACTTTTGTTCAGTACAACAAATCCCACCTAATATTTAACTGAACTTCAAGTTTGAAGAGAAAACAATTATCAGGGAAGAGATGAGGGTATCAAGACCATGGTCAAGAGATAGATTTCAAAAGAAAGGTATGTCCGTAAAATTTGGCCAAGATATTTACTCTCCAATACCACAGTTCAAGAGTAAATATCTTGGCCAAATTTTATGGACATACCTCTCTTTTGAAATCTGTCTCTGGTGTTGGAGAAGACTCTTGAGAATCCCTTGGACTGCAAGGAGATCCAACCAGTTCATCCTAAAGGAAATCAGTCCTGAATATTCATTGGAAGGACTGATGTTGAAGCTGAAACTCCAATACTTTGGCCACCTGATGCAAAGAACTGACTCATTTGAAAAAACCCTGATGCTGGGAAAGATAGAAGGCAGGAGAAGGGGATGACAGAGGATGAGATGGTTGGATGGCATCACCGACTCAATGGACATGAGTTTGAGTAAACTCCAGGAGTTGGTGATGGACAGGGAGGCCTGGTGTGCTGCATTCCATGGGGTCACAAAGAGTCAGACACGACTGAGCGACTGAACTGAACTAAACTGATTTTCTCTCCAACTTCCATCCACAACAACTGAGGGCCTTCCAGGAGCTTTAATGCCCTGGAACTTCAGGCTCCTGCTGGTGGGATAAAGCCCTTATGGTAGAGACAGGCTTGCTGAAGGATGCTCAAGACAAGTACCAAGGGAAAAGGCAATATGAGCAGGCCTTTGAAAGCATCTGCTACATGCACTTTTTTTCTAGAAGAATGACCAGAACAGCCCCAAGGCCCACATCTGTTCATGAACATACAGAATAGGAACATATTTTTACCTTAGTAGTGTGTAGTCAATACACCCTCCCCAGTACCAGGAGAGTATATAATACTAGCATAAACATCCTGAAATATGTCCAGCTATGGAGAGGCAGCTGTTCATCCCTCTTTTAAAGGATTCAGGCAATGTCGGCTGACCTCTATTATAGAACTGGCATATATTAGCTGAAATAATACTTTAACAGTTTTTTAGTACCCAACTATATGTTCAGTTATAAGGAATAGCAAATGTTTAATCATAAATATTTTAATGGCTTCAGGGATTCATGGTATTCAATGACCGTGTTAAATGATAATAATCACATCTGGTTTATTACTATAGTAATTCAGCAGCTTCTCTTCAGCAGTTATTTTTTATTATATGTGCTGTGCTAGTGTCATGGTCATTTATAGCAGTAATATTTTAAAGTGGCTCATTTGTTTGTTTAAGGACAGTTTCACAATATATTTCTGTATTAATATACATTTCACACTATTATTTCCAAGCTGCCACTGGAAAATTGATCCTAGCCTGTTACGACTGGAGAGGCCAGAGACACTTGAAATGCCCAAGCAGAGATGGAGTGGGGTGACCAGATGGGGCTGTCCTAGCGCCCACTAGGGTTATGACAATGGCAGTAAGCCTTATTCATAAATGAAGGTGTGTGCCAAGAGTTGTCGTTGTTGTTTAGTCGCTAAGTCATGTCTGACTCTTTTGTGACCCTACGGACTATAGCCCTCCAGGCTCCTCTGTCCATGTAATTCTCAAGCAAGAATACTGGAGTGGGTTGCCATTTCCTTCTCCAGGGGATCTTCTTGATCCAAGGATTGAACCCGTGTCTCCTGCATTGGCAGGTGGGTTCTTTACTGCTGAGCACTGTTAAGCAATAATAAATATAAAGGGAAGACCCTAGATTTCAGGAGGCATTTCAGGTGAAATACCATCTGATATCATGCAAAAGCATTTGGAAAGAACCCAAAATTGCATGGTTTGCAAGACTTAAGGTCATCATCAGGCCTCGTCAGGCTCCTTGGCATCAATAACAAAGTAACAGTGAGGAGGCTAAGAGCGAGAACCTGTGAACTTGTGAGAGTGAAGCAAGGGCAGATCAAGGTTAGTCGCTGGGTGGCTTAGACACTGACAGCAATTTCATATCTACTCAAAATGAGCATTAGGAGTGAATCGCTGAGGCATGGGCGAGCAGCACCCCATCTCTGTCCTTTCATTTGAGTTCAGAACAGCAGGGATTTCACTGGATTTGTGTGCAATGTCCAGTGTACATTTGCTCTGTATGTCACAAGGTGTTGCTTGTGATGGGGTAAATATTAGCCTGAAATCATATATTGCTCTTTAGTGGGGAGGGGGAAGGGAAGGGGTTCTTAATAACTGAGGAGAGTTAATTTTCTGTGACATTCTGCTGAACCAGGATGTGGAAATTCAGAGAAGCCCAGAGAAAACTGCCAGGCTCCTGCTTTGCTTTCTCTTGGTTGGATCCTGATTGGCTGGGTGACAGAGGGCAAATAGCTTTTACAGCTATGAATGATGTATGACTGTAAAATGGTCTGTAACCAGAAGTGCTAACTGACGTGCCTGCTGATTTAACTGATACCCAGGGTTATGTTTGCACAGAGATGCTTAAATAAACACGTGCTAGCTTTGAGGCTGTTTCCTAAGCAATCATTTCTCTCTCTCTTCTTTTCCATTTTATCTTACTTCATCATAAAAACAAAGAGAGTAAAGCTACAATTCCCTGTTTTACAGTGATGAAGATGTACTCACTGCCCTGGCAGTTCCTGTCTTCCTCTCTACTGAGTCTGGCCCTTTTTTCCTCGTCTATCTGCAGGGGGCACTACGATAGACTATGGAAGCCCAGGCCTGGCTGGCCACCGCAGCCACTAAAAGAAGCTGCACCTTGTGAGTGGAAGAGATATCTTCTATTTACTTTTGCACTTGGTGAGTTAGGAAAAGAGAGCCCTGAGGTTGTTTTCAGTCAATGGAATGGGAAGATTTCCTTTTAGCTACAAATCACCAAAGATGGGAAGATGCTCTTCCCATGATGGTCCTCCAACTGGAAAGTATCCCATGAGTTTATAGGTTTCTTCTGATATATTTGCTATATCCAGAGCAGTGGGGATTCGTGCAGTTAGATTTTGGTCTGCAAGTTTAATCTGGATGATGATTTTCATATGTCTGCTGAATAGTCATTAAAGGAATATAAATTTTACTGAATGTGTAAGTGTTCTCAAATAAATTGATCAGAAACCCATTAGACATCATAGAGTAGTCCTGGTTATATCAGTGGAAAATATCTCATAAGATCCATTTGACTTTATATTCCAGACTTAGTCAAATGGCAAATCAAATCCCAATTTTTCTCCAGTGGATCTAGACTGTGTCTCACAATCTCTTGCAGGGAGTCTCCAAGCAGACAATACCCATTGATTTGAGTTTGCATTCAATATAAAATATATGTGCTCCTCCTGTTCTAGAACTTTTTAGCTCCCTACTTTTGAAGGAGAGGAATTTACAGAATTTTCCATCTTTTTCTATTGCCAGGATGGTTTTCTTTTAAACTAGTAGAATTATTTGTTTATCAAAGAGTATGCAAATCTATGAACCCATCTGACTCTGGTGTATTTTTCAATGATAAACCTTTAATCATCTTTCTTTTATGGCATTTGGTCTACTCAAGTTTTCATTTCTTCTTGGATGAATTTTGATAGTGTGTGCTTTGTTGTTGTTTAGTCACTAAATAGTGTCCAACTCTTCTGCGACTCCATAGACTATAGTCTTCCAGGCTCCTCTGTCTATGGGATTTCCCAGGCAAGAGTACTGGAGTGGGTTGCCATTGCCTTCTCCAGGGAATCTTCCTGACCCAGAGATCAAATCCACATCTCCTGTACTGGCAGATGAATTCTTTACCACTGAGCCACCAGTGGGAAACCCAGATAGAGTGTGCTAGGAAATTGTTTATTTTAGTTTTCCAAATTTATTGCCATTTGTTGCATGCAGTATTCTCTTTGATTTAAAAAAGAGATTCCTGCAAATGTAGTTACACCTCCCTTTTTCATTGCTAATCTTGTACATTTTTGATGCTCCCTTTTTTTCTTAGTCAAACTTCCAAGAGTTTTTTCTATTTTATTGGTCTTGACACACAGCTTTTGGATTTGTCGATTCTTTCTATTATTTCCTTTTTGTTTCCTATGCCATTTATTTCAACTTTTGTCTTTATTAATTTCTCGTCACAGTTTCATTTGTCGCTGTTGTCATTTTTACCTCTTAAGATTAGTACTGAAGTTTTAGGGGGGAGGAATCCTCCTTAATAATAAAAGCAGGGGTCAGCAACCTACTGCACGTGAGCCAAATTGGACCCACAGCTTGTTATTGTACAACTTGGCAGCTAAGAAATGTTTTTACATTATTAAAGTATTATCAGGAAAAAAAAAAAACCAAACTCTGTAACAGAGACCATATGGCCCACCAAGCCCACCAAGCCCCAGCCCATTACAGAAAAGCTTTGTTAACCCCTGATAAAAGCATTGGCTGTACTTTTCCCTCTGAGCACAGCTTTCAGTCTGTCCCATAGATCCATATCTACTTTCCCTTATTGATTAGATACGTCATCATTTACTTTTCAATTTTCTCTTTCATCAAAGGGTTATTTAGGAGTGTATTTCATACTAAGTATATTTTACCCACCTTTAGATGATTCATGTCTAATGTTATCAACTTATAATAAGAGAATGTGGCCCATCCCCATTGGGAGGGCGTCTCTCCCAATACATCTGACTGGTTTTTCCTGTCTGGTCCTGGAGGCACCAGAGTTTACTACTCACACACAGCATTTTGTTGTTATGTAGTACTTTTTAAACTTTCTAAACCTATGTTCCCCTGACCACTTTTTTTTTGTCATTCAAGACTTTCTTTGTTCAATTGAGATATAATTGTCATATAACATTAAGTTTAAGGTGTACAACAACATTGATTTGATTCATCTCTGTATTGCAGTATGATTACCAGTGTAGCATTAGCCAACACCACCATTATATCACATAATTATTATTTCTTTTCTGTGTTTTAAGAACAATTAAGATCTAGTCTCTTGGCAACTTTGAAGTTTGTAACACAGTATTGTTGTCTATAATCACTATGCTGTGGATTAGATCTCCAAGACTTATTTATCTACTAATTGCAAGTTCCTGAACATTTTTGATAAGGTAAAATCCTCTTCCCCTCCTTTACTAATAATTGACTTTTGATCTAAATTAAATATTGAGAATGAAATAAATCAACAGTGGGACAAAATACTGCTCTGCTTTCAAAGTGCAAACTCCTGAGATAGTGACACTCCATTTTTAGGGTCGCAGTCACTGCTCCAGAAAAACTTACTCTAGTCTGACATGTCACATTTCTAGTCGGATGGGACTCCAGGACTCCTTAGTCACTGCACTATGCTCATTGTAATCAACATGACAAAGCTCTTTGGTGTAATATGAGTGATATAGACAAATATGTTTGAACCTAGGCATCAGTAAACATGTGGTTCAGCAAAATAAAGATGTCCAAGAATTCAGACTGAAGGTGGAAGTAACACTCAGAATTTTGATACCACCACCATACACACTGGACCACATGAAAACAATGACTTAATTACCTGGGTTTCAAGGAAAGAAACTTTCACAGTCTCCATGAGTTATATAGAATTTAAAATAAAGAAATAAATGCCACAGACTGTGGCCCAGAAAGACCACTTGGTAACTCAGACTGAGGTTGGTACTTGCCTTAGCAAATTCAGTTGTCTAGAGTCTGGCCTCAGCTCTATAG
This sequence comes from Giraffa tippelskirchi, assembly GCF_054371585.1. Lineage (NCBI taxonomy): Eukaryota > Metazoa > Chordata > Mammalia > Artiodactyla > Giraffidae > Giraffa > Giraffa tippelskirchi. The sequence continues at coordinate 114,669,629 of NC_137284.1, forward strand.
AAACATCACTGCATTTATGACTGTAAGTTGATTACACTTGGGGACACTATTACATGCTAGCAAGTCTCAGAGAGACTGTTATATCAAATCATATGCCAACTTCTTTATATACTGTGAGAAATGTAACTGTTGTGTGGGTGGAACTTTTGTGTGTACATAGCCAGTACATCCCAATAAAACCTTTGTCCCATAAAATCATCAATATATTGTACCACCCTTATTCCTTCTTTGTATTTCTGTGGATACCCAAAAGTGCCACTGAGTTCATCAACTGATGAATCAGCTCAGTTGCTCGGTCATGTCCGACTCTTTGCAACCCCATGGACTGCAGCCCGGCAGGTTTCCCTGTCCATCACCAACACCTGGAGCTTGCTCAGACTCATGTCCACTCATGTCAGTGATGCCATCCAACCATCTCATCCTCTGTAATCCCTTTCTCCTCCTGCCTTCAATCTTCCTCAGCATCAGGGTCTTTTTCAGTGAGTCAGTTCTTCACATCAGGTGGCCAAAGTATTGGAGCTTAAGCTTCAGCATCAGTCCTTCCAATGAACACCCAGGACTGATCTCCTTTAGGATGGACTGGTTGGATCTCCTTGCAGTCCAAGGGACTCTCAAGAGTCTTCTCCAACACCAGAGTTCAAAAGCATCAATTCTTCAGTACTTAACTGATGAATAAATAACTAAAATATGGTATATCCACACAATAGAATATTGTCTGTCAATAAAAAGTAATGAAGCAATGCTACAACATGGATGAACTTTGAAAACATTATGAAAAGTGAAAGAAGCCAGTCACAAAATATCACATAATGTTTGATTCCATTTATATGAAAAGTCCAGAACAGACAAATCCACAGTGACAGGAAATAGATTAGTGGTTGCTGCCTAGGGATGGAAAACGGGGCTGGGCGTTGGGCATGGAGGTATCTGCTAAAGATTTCTTTTAGGGGCTGATGAAAATGTTCTAAAATTGATTGTGCTAACTGCACAAATCTGTGACTACATGAAGAAGCTTTGAATTGTATACTTTAAATAGATAAATTATATGGTATTGAATTATGTCTGAATGAAACTTCTACCAAGTAAGGATGACTGAGATAATTTTGGATCATAGTGCTTCTGGATTGATATCTTCACATCTTTGTAGTGGACTTCAAAGGAGCGTTTGTGTATTTTCATACATGAGCATTTCATTCAAGTCTCACAGTAGATGGCAGGAGTGTAAGAAGGCAAGCAAAAACACCCAAGCACATTTAAAGACTCTACCTGTACTGAATCCACTAACATTCCATAGACCAAGCATGGCCACGCCTAAACTCAGTGACGAGAGTGTATATTCTGTCTACTCTACCAGGAAGCATTGCCAGTGTCATGTGGTAAAGGATATGGATGTATAATCCTTTTATGCGACAAGGTGGTGAATTTGGAATGATAATTGAATTCATTACAGGTGACTGTTTCCTTTCTAGGGGCAGTAGGGGAGTGTGGCCCTAACACAATGGAATGCTGACACACTCATGCAGTCATAATGCTGTGTTTGATAGCCATTGCTCCAGCTATCTTTGTCCAGTTTGGTACAAATTGGGAGGATGAGGAAGGAGTGTGCAAGGCTTCATGGCCAGCCACCCTGAGTTCAAATCCCAGCTCCTCCATTAACTACAAACTTGAACAAGAACTCTTTTTAGCTTGGCTTCCCATCTGTGAAATAGTGACTAAAATGCTTTCCTCCCAAGAAGTCATGAAAACAAAATGAACGAATACACACAAAAAAGCCTAGAACATAGCAAGAATTCTGTAAATGGTGGCTTTCTCATCCCTCTCTAAGGCAACAGGAAAACAATGTAAAATGGCTATAAATTATCTAAAATAAACAAGCCAATTGCCCTGATTTAGCTACAACTGGTACAAGAATAATAAGCCAAGGATCCACATCTAAAAAAGGCAAAACACGTTCGCTTTGCTTTGTTCATGACCATCTCTGAGGTTTTGCTCTTCACCATAAATGGCAAATTTGTTTGATTCTGGGAGAATCAAATCCCACCTAATTTCTAAATATGTGTAATTGCCAAGGATAAGAGAGTAATCAATTAGAACAGAAGTTAACTTCAGAGTCAGTTTGTTTAAGTTTAAAAGAAAAAAAGTCAAAACCACTGAGTTCCAGAAACCACTCTGCTAAAGACAGCAGAGATGCCCCGAATTTAACCTACCCACATCCCAGCTCTCTCCTAGTTAAGGCAAAGCTCTGACTGAGCTTTTAAGAAGCTGGAGGGATCAGTTGCTGGAGACAGATGGGGAGATTTTATAAACCAGATAAGAGGCCCGTGTGGGCATTAAGCACCTTCCCCATGTTCCTAATGAGAAAAAAGCCAGTTAATCTGCTATAATTAATGTCTTAAAGCAGCTGCAGTAGTTGGTCCTCGGGCCACTTGCTTACTCACTTACCCGCCCACAAGGGTGCCTGTCCCACGCGGCAATGATTCCACATGGGCATTCACACCACAGTGGCAGGAACAGCAGGAAAGCACAGCTTCCTCCCAAGTGGGGTAAAGTGAAGACCGAAACATTCTCCAGAACCTCCGCCCCACCACCCCATGTTCCCAACCTGGAATGAAGAGTCCTTGTTTCACTCTACACCCAAGTTGGAGATAGAAAATGGAACAGTAGCATCTATAATATGCCAAAGGGTGATAAGTACTGTGGAAAAACTAAACCGGGGAAGTGGAAGAAGGAGTGCTAGGCAGGCATAAGAGCAATCTCAAACGGGGGTGACGAGAGGGCCTGGCTGAGGAGGCAGCATCTGAGCAAAGACAGGAAGATGGTGAGGGAGTGACCGCTGGGCCAGTGGAGCAAAGGCCCAGAGACACTCAGGGGATGAGCATTCCAACAAAAGGACCAGAGGAAGGTCAGTGTGGCTGGAGCAAAGTGAGCTATGGGCAGAGGAAGAATGAAGGTCAGTGAGGTAATAAAGGGAGGGGGTCAAGGGCCCTGGTGGCCAATATGAGGATCTAGACTGTTATTCTGCATCACATGAGAAGACATTGGAGAGTTTTGGGCAGAGACATGACACATGCTGCTCTATTGGATGATTGACTCAAGTATAGATGATGTGTAGCACTGTATAAATCACAAATGTACAATATTTGTTGTTGCTCAGTCGTGTCCAGCTCTTTTGCAACCCCATGGTCTGTAGCCTGCCAGGCTCCTCCATCCATGGGATTTCCCAGGCAAGTGCACTAGAGTGGTTTGCCATTTCACTCTCCAGGGGATCTTCCTGACCCAGGGATCGAACCCATGTCTCCTGCATTGGCAGGCAGATTCTTTACCACTGAGCCACCAGAGAAGCCCCATGTATAATATAATTATTCACAATTTTAAAATTTATACTCCATTTATAGTTATTATAAAATATTTGCTATATTCCCAAACTGACCTGTTTTAAGAGGCAAATTCTGGCACCTGTGTTGAGAAATATTTCATGGTGGGACAGGGCAGGGACGAGGAGAGCAGGTGTGATAATCCAGGGGAGCAGTGAGGGTGGCTGGGAAAGGGGCAGATGTTGTAGGGGTGGGGAGAAGTCAGTGGGTGTTAGATGTCTTTGGAATGAAATCCTCCATGAAGGCAACTGGGCTTAATTCTGCACTGCCATCCATCATGGCTGCATGTTATTCACGGGGATTTACTTAAGTGCAGAACCCATGCATAATATGGGGGAAAGCCAGAGTTTGGGGAAAGTAAAACAATGTGTCTGGCTTTTAATCAAATTAACTTCATTGTAGGTCATCTTCTAAAAGGAAAAACCATACAGATATTGGTTTCAGTTTCCACTCAGTTCAGTTCAGTTCAGTTCAGTCGCTCAGTCGTGTCCGACTCTTTGCGACCCTATAGACTGCAGCATGACAGGACTCCTTGTCCATCACCAACTCCCGGAGTTTACTCAAACTCGTGTCCATTGAGTCGGTGATGCCATCCAACCATTTCATCCTCTGTTGTCCCCTTCTCCTCCTGCCTTCAATCTTTCCCAGCATCAGGGTCTTTTCCAGTGAGTCAGTTCTTTGCATCAGGTGGCCAAAGTATTGGAGTTTCAGCTTCAACATCAGTCCTTCCAATGAATAGTCAGGACTGATTTCCTTTAGGATGGACTTATTGGATCTCCTTGCAGTTTAAGGAACTCTCAAGAGTCTTCTCCAACTCAGACTCCCCCAAAGCAGTGTACACACCTTGTTGCTCAGTCCCTAAGTTGTGTCCAACCCTTTGCAACCCCATGGACTGCAGCACTCCAGGCTTCTCTATTCCTCACCATCTCCTTGAGTTTGCCCAAGTTCATGTCCATTGAATTGGTGATGCCATCCAACCATCTCATCCTCTGTCACCTTCTTCTTCTGCCCTCAGTCTTTCCCAGCATCAGAGTCTTTTCCAATGAGTTGGCTGTTTGCATTAGGTGGTCAGTGAATTGGAGCTTTAGCTTCAACATCAGTCTTTCCAGTGAGTAGTCAGGGTTGATTTCCTTTAAGACTGACTGGTTTTATCTCCTTGCTGTCCAAGGGACTCTCAAGAGTCTTCTTCAGCACCACAGTTCAAAAACATCAATTCATCATTGCTCTGCCTTCTTTATGGTCCAGCTCTCACATCCATACATGACTGCTGGAGGAGGAAATGGCAAATCACTCCAGTATACTTACAATGAGAATCCCATGAACTGTATTAAAAGGCAACAGTCATTCCTTCTCTCTAGGCACATTCTCGTCCCTTTCCCCCTCTTTTTCCTCTGGGTCCCTCCTAAGATCTCTGTAGGTTTCCTGGGGATGCCCTGAAGCTGTGGGGACCCATGAACTTTGATTCCTCTGACTGCCACCCTCCAGTGCCTCTGGACAGCCAGAAATCCAGCTGGCTGGCTGTGCACTGACACTCCTGCAGGGCCTGGGCTGCTGGCCAGGAGCAGGTTGTGGAGTTTGCAGCTAAGCGAGGGCAGATTGCTGGAGTTTGGTCAAGAGAACAGATGTGCATAATGGGCCAATCTGACCACAGAGAAACATTTCCCGGTACCTTTTTAAGGTGCACGATTGCCTGGTTAAGCCAAGACAATTTGACACACATTACCTTGTTCATAAACAGAGAGAGAGAGTGCCCTTCCTCCCTGAGGGTGTGCAAATGATCGGAGAGGAAGCCAAGGACCTCAGAAATGCTGCAGCGCAGCTTCGAGAAACAAATGCCCGTGGAAAGGACCCAACAGCATATTAATGGCCTGGATGTTACCACAGCCAGGCCAAAGCAAGAAGCTATTGATCATCTGTTCACACTTTGTTTCAGGGCACAAGTGGAGTTATCTTTACACTAGAGGACAAAACCTTCCATTACATTTAAATGAGCCCGCCCTGCAGGCCTTTCACTCACTCCTCCAACACCTACCCAGCGTCTGTTCTTCTTAATAGTGCCTGCTCCTTCTAGGAATTTCATGGAATCCCAAGGAAATGGCAGCATCTATGTTTCTAAGACACTTAAAATAGAGCAGGGGAGACCAGATGTCCATTAAGTGAAACACTCAATGCAGTATAGTGGAAATGCTGAGAGAGAGAAAGGGCTTCATAAATGAAACCAATCAAATATTCCCTCCACCCTGCCTGGAATGTTCCATCCTCTTCTACCACCATCCATCCGCCTTCTGTCATCCCATGACTTGCACCCGTGATCACCATCGTCTCCTTTGAGACTGAACATTGGTATCAATTTCTGGATGATATCAACTCCAGCATACACTTCTCTCCTCTGCTCCGTTTCTGGGGCACTAAACTCATGGAGTCCTCCCCTCACATCTGTCTTTCCCACCAAACCATCCACAATGCTTGACACATAATGTGTGCTCAATTAATACTGAAGTCCATGAAATCAAAGTTTGGGTTCTGATTTATCTGAGGGAGCTTCACAGAGTTGTTTCTTTGAAGGAATAGGAGAGAATATGAACAAAAACATGGAGGCATATTGAGCAAAACAACTTACTCCTTGACTATGAGGCATATTTAAGCCAAGTGCTTCTCATGATATATGGAATGGAAAAAAACCCTAGGATTACTCAAAATGTAAGAACCTCCCCCCCAAAAAAAGTTAAATTTTAGATGTGCTAAGTCTTTCCTAGAGGAAAACATGAGACCTGTATCAGCAAGATGGCGGGAGACTTTCGGGGAGCAGTGGGGAAAGTGAGATCGTGGAGACAGGGAAAGCTCCGGTAGATGTGAGAAGGTCTTGGAGCACTTAAGGGAACAGGGCTCAGGGTCACAAAGGGGAAGAGAGAAACAGAGTTCACCATAGTGTGACTGCCTGGACATTCTCTGGGCAAAACTCACAGAGTTCATCAGCCAGAGTGAGGTGATTTCAAAAAAGGGATTGTCACTCAAGAATCAAGGGGGAACCTGGAAACCAGCAGATATCCCCCACCCCTGGCCCTAAGAAACTGCCACTCTGCTCTCTGTCACAATGGATTAGTTTTGCTTTTTCTATGACTAGGTGAAAAAGAAATCACATGTTATGAAGTCTTTGGTTCCTGGCTCCTTTCCCTCAGTATAATGCATCTGAGATTCATCCATGTTCTTTCATGCTTAGTTCTCTTCCTGTTATTGCTGAGTAGTATTCCATTGTATGGATACACGGTTCCTGGCTCCTTTCCCTCAGTATAATGCATCTGAGATTCATCCATGTTCTTTCATGCTTAGTTCTCTTCCTGTTATTGCTGAGTAGTATTCCATTGTATGGATACACTATAATTTCCTTATCCTCCCAACAGTTGATGGCCATTTGGATTTTTCTAGTTTTTAACTATTATGGATAAAGCTACTATGGGCCCTCATGAACGAATTTTTGTAGGGATACATGATTTTATTTCTCTTGGTAAATTATGTAGGAATGGAATTTTGAGTATATTACTTATAGTAATGGTATAATTAACTTTATAAGAAATTGCCAAACTGTTTTTCAAAGCAGTCATACCATTTTACATTCCCACAACAGAGTATGAGAGTTCTAGCTGCTCCATGTACTTACTAACACTTGGTATTGTCAGTCTTTTTTCAATTTTAGCTATTCTCATCAGTATACAATAATATCCCATGGTGGTTTTGATTTCAGTTTTCTACATGACCAAAGATGTTGAACAGCTTTTCTTGTTCTTTTGTGCCATTTATATATTTTATTTTGTGAAATTATGTAAATGTATGTATATATTTTATGTAAATTTTTATGTGAATTTACAAATAAATTTACAAATTTTATGTAAATTATGTAAATTTCTGTACATATTATTGCCCGTTTTAAAAACTGAGTTGTTTTTATTATTATCGAATTATAAGAAATCTTTACATATTTATCCAAAGGGTTTTTTTTTGTGAGATGTATGTTTTTTGAATATATATCTGGCTTATTTATTTAATCTCTTATGGTATTTTTCAAAGAATCAAAATGTCTTATATCAAGTCAAATTTAACTCTTTTTATGATTATTGCTTTTAATGTCTTAAGACAACTTTATCTAAAGGAAAATTATACAAATATTCTCTTTTCTTTTCTTCTATATTTTATAATTCCAGCTTTTAGAAGGAGGTCTCTGAGCCATTTCAATTAACACTTATGTATAATATGAGATAAAGGTCAAGATTGGTTTTTTCCATATAAATTTCCATTTGTTTCAGCATCATTTATTGAAAAAGCTACCTTTCCCAATCGAACAGCTTCAATACCTTTGTCAAAACACAACTGACCAAATATATGTTGATCAATCTCATTGGTTTTTTAAAAAATCAAATATTAAGCTTTGAATCCAGTAAATTTCAAAAAAAGTTATTCAATGCTATTGAAGATGGATCAAATCAGGGAATATGTTCAGGACATTTGAAAACTGAGAACCCTGAAGTGCATGTGTGTGTGTACATGTGTGTGTTTATGTGTGTGTATGTGCCTTCAACAGGCACCAGCCCTGGGAAAACTGAGACTGGGCCTGACTCAGAGACTCAGGCTTGTCTACCCAATGTGTGATACACAATAGGTTCCCAATACACACATTCATTGAATAAACAAAAGAATGAGTGAGTGAGTGAGTGAATTTTTGGTAGCCCATTATACAATATCATGGATATTGCTACAGCCCCCAGCGCAGCTATTTATTTCCCTAAATTTATTCACACTCACCATGGTCTCCAAGTGGTTCTTCCTCTACATGAAACAGCAACTTGGACTAAAACCAGGAGGTTCTCACCATCTTTCAGTGAGAGCAAACTCTCAGTGTTGGGGGGGCAAGGGGGCGGGCTCCTGCCTGGGTTTCTATCTGGCTCCTCTACTTCTCTGTGCCTTAGTTTTCTTATTTTATAGCAATTAAAATTAAAGACTCACAGAGCTAATGCCTCCAGATATACAACTTCTCCTATAATTCAACTCCTTTTCTGATTGTGAGTCCTCACTTCCCCAGGAGCGAAGAGACAGCAGGCAGCTGACTCACTGTTCACAGTCCCTGGAGGTCCCTGCGGAGAGGTCTACATTCTTGTCCAAATAGTCCATCTGGACCTGGCTGCTCTCCTCTTCTGAGCCAGGCCAGTGCTGGCAGAATCTGTGGCTATCCCCAGAGACTCCCTCCCAGAGGGTGTGGGAGACCCAGGCAGCAGCTCTGCCTAGGAAATTAGATGTGGGGCCCCCAGCAGCACTCGGACCCAAAGGCCTCCCCACTCACACACATCAGCTCTCAAGAGAATTGATGCCTTGGTAGAGGTGGGAAGCTCCTCTCTCTTCTTGTTTTTCCCAAACACTTTCTCTCTACTCCACATCCTCTACACTCTAATCACATCTGTCCCCTGAGAGGATCAACACAGCTGACAAACTGAAAGGGAATATGGAGAGTAAAGAGAGAAACATCAGGGGCTGGAAGAACAAAGGCTTTCAATAAGATAAAGTATCTAGACCATCATATGTGAACAATAAGTGTTAGTTGATGTTGTTGTCAATTATTATTATTATTAAGGGGAGAGTTGGAGAAGAGGAGCCCCAGTTCCTGACAGGAATTAGAATGAGGCCTCAGCACCAAGCTGGCCACAGGGGGCCGCCCTCCTCCCCCTGCTGTTCACAGAGTGCCAGCCAATTTTCAACCCATGTGACCACACTCCCATCCAAGACAATTTGAATTAATTTTGTGCATGAAATTTGGTGGGAGGCAGTGCCAAATGTTTAACTGAAATCAAGATGCAAACTTCCCCTCATCTACTCGTTTTGTAAATCCTGTCAAAAATAAAATAAAAGCCATTAAGCTCGTCTGGCAACATTTGTCCTTTATGCAAGTTATTCATGGTTCCTGATTCCCTATCCTCTGTTTGCCTCTCCCCCACCCCCAATATTTGTTCTGTTGTATTTATGGTCCCTCGGCTGGCCCAGCACACTGTCAACTCTACTGACTTTGCCAAGTCTAAGATCCCTTTTAGGGACTTATTTTATTTAAAGAGCAACCCATTAATGGGTTTAATGGCCTTTCAATCACTTAGTATGCATTGTCAATGAGGGAGAATCGACTTTCTGAGAATTCCTGTTCTGAGAGGAAAACAAACAGTCTTCCTTCCCGTTGCAATTTGGCCAATGAACAGATGCAGGACTCCTCCATCCTGGGTTCACAAGCTTCCCTTGCAGCCGGCTTGTCTGTGAGGCAGCAACCTCACCAGCACAGCACTGAATTAGACTGGCTCCTTTCTTCCTGCACTTCATTTTTCCTTTGGGTTGTCACCTGCTGGGCCATGGGGAAACCCTGTATATAAACTCTAGATGAGGTTGGCCAATGCTCTCACAGCAGACCCACTCCTGGGTTCTGTTTGGGGAAGAATTAAGCCATTACCTTGAGGCTGGTCCACAGTAACAGATGGGGAAAAAAATGGCCACCGTTCCAGTGCCTCCCTGACACAGGGTTTTACGAAGGGCATTTGTGTCTCCACTCTCTTGAATTCCAGTACCCTGAAACAATGGTCAGACACATATACAATCACTGGGATAAATTCTAATTGCTAAATTCTCACTGGTGGACCTCTCATCCATAAATATCTGCTGTATACTTTCCATGTGTAAGACATTACACTTGTCTCCATAGGAGACACACACAGGGGACATAAAGAGAGTAAAAGGCAGTCTCAGCTCACATTCAGGTTCGTCTCTTCCAAGTTGGGATCTCCTTTAGGTGCTGTTAACCAGCTTCTCTCTCCTTCCTCTCTGGTTATATTCCCCTCCCCCCACCTCCACTTCCTCTCTCTCTCTTCAGCCCTTCCCCCCAAATCTTCACATTCTCAATTACAACAGTCATATTTTGTAAAGATTAACAATGAGTGGGAGTCCCCTATTTAGCACCCTATATGCACCAGGCTACCTAACCTCACCCAACTCTACATCAGTCAGTTCAGTTCAATTCAGTTCAGTCGCTCAGTCATATCTGACTCTTTGCGACCCCATGAATCGTGGCATGCCAGGCCTCCCTGTCCATCACCAACTCCCGGAGTTTACCCAAACCCATGTCCATCGAGTCGGTGATGCCATCCAACCATCTCACCCTCTGTCGTCCCCTTCTCCTCCTGCCTTCAATCCTTCCCAGCATTAGGATCTTTTCCAATGAGTCAACTCTTCACATGAGGTGGCCAAAGTATTGGGGTTTCAGCTTCAACATCAGTCCTTCCAATGAACACCCAGGACTGATCTCCTTTAGGATGGACTGGCTGGATCTCCTTGCAGTCCAAGGGACTCTCAAGAGTCTTCTCCAACACCACAGTCCAAAAGCATCAATTCTTCAGCGCTCAGCTTTCTTCACCATCCAACTCTCACATCCATACATGACCACTGGAAAAACCATAGCCTTGACTAGACAGACCTTTGTTGGCAAAGTAATGTCTCTGCTTTTAAATATGCTATCTAGGTTGGTCATAACCTTCCTTCCAAGGAGTAAGCGTCTTTTAATTTCATGGCTGCAGTCACCATCAGCAGTGATTTTGGAGCCCCCAAATATAAAGTCTGACACTGTGTCCACTGTTTCCCCATCTACTTCCCATGAAGTGATGGGACCAGATGCCATGATCTTAGTTTTCTGAACATTGAGCTTCAAGCCAACTTTTTGACTCTCCTCTTTCACTTTCATCAAGAGGCTCTTTAGTTCTTCTTCACTTTCTGCCATAAGGGTGGTGTCATCTGCATAGCTGAGGTTATTGATATTTCTCCTGGCAATCTTAATTCCAGCTTGTGTTTCTTCCAGCCCAGCATTTCTCATGATGTACTCTGCATATAAGTTACATAAGCAGTGTGACAATATACAGCCTTGACGTACTCCTTTTCCTATTTGGAACCAGTCTGTTGTTCCGTGTCCAGCTCTAACTGTTGCTTCCTGACCTGCATACAGGTTTCTCAAGAGACAGGTCAGATGGTCTGGTATTCCCATCTCTTTCAGAATTTTCCACAGTTTATTGTGATCCACACAGTCAAAGGCTTTGGCATAAATACAATTATTTTATTACAAGCCCCGTATTTCAGAGAATGAAACCGAGTTTAAGGAAGGACAAGTCATTAACCATGGAGCCCAATCCTTCTGACTTAAAAACATTTTCCCTTAATCATGACACTTAATTTCCCTTCTCTTGCTCTTTTTGGGGGACATCTGTTCCCCCAGGGAGTCTTAATCAGCAAGTACCCACTGTCTTAAGGTAAATTAAAAAAGCTTGCTGACATCCAGCTTGTTAGAACAATCTTGTTCATAATAGCCATCACCTACCAAGGGCCCACCCTGTGCCAAACACCTATCTTTCATCACTTAATCCTCACAACCAACTCAAGAGGTGAAGGATACAATGAGGTTAAGGGACTTGCCCAAAGACTCACAATTATTAAGTAAAAACAATGAGGAAAATGCTAGCATTGTTTGAAATTTCATATGCCAAGTGCTGAAATAAATGTTTTATCTTTTATTTTAAATTAAAACTTTTATTTTTTTTATTAAACTTTTTTTTAAGTTTTATATGCCAAATGCTGGAATAAGCTTTAAAAAAAATTCCTAACAAGGTAAGTATTATTATTTATAGCTTCTAGATAAGAATACTGAGGCTCAGACATTCAAAGTAACTTGCCCCAGGTTATCCAACCCCTTGGTGGCAGGACCAGCATTTGTTCTCCTTCTCATTAGAATAATGCCACAGTACCGCCCCAAAGCCCACATTCTTCAGATTGCACCAAGGCTGCCTCTGTCCTCTCCAAACGCCCTTTGGAAAATGGCCCATAAGTTTCCCCAAAACAACAGTTGAAGACAAACTCCAGAGACTCAGGGTTTTCTGGCAGGCTGTCTCTCAAAAAGCTTCTTCCCTGAACTAGAATCTTATTTGCATTTGTCCTTCCTCGGTAGTTTCCAATTCCGAAGCAGAACACAATTTAACTGTAAAATTCGCCTTAACTAGGCAGCTGTCTGCTGCAGTCAGGCACCAGACTCAGGTGCGGCTCCCAGTAGGGTCTCCTGAGTCAGCGTGCCAGCCTCCGTAAAGCAATGTAAAGTCACCTCTGAGAAATGAGATGCTACTTGGAAGAGGCAGACGCTGCTGTGCCCGCTTGTTGTCAGAACAGTGCAGGGGATTGCCAGTCATGACTCAATTACTCCCGGGACTTCTCTCCTGAAGGTTTCCCTGTCATTTATGAGAACCAGCGTGGAGAGGACTACCACATGTCCTAGACCAGGAACCTATCTAGGAATGAGGAGATTACAGGTTTAATTGGCCTCTCCTTACCACAGTGTCAACAAGCCATCAAGATGAGAGCTCTTGACATACAATGGGCAAGATAACACCATTCAACAACTGGCATCTGAGCCTCTATTATATTCAAGACCTTATGCCAGGGGACACAAAGGTGATAATCGAAAGCATAATCTCAGCCTGACATGACCCTGCAATTTAGACAGGTATATAGAGCGCCAAGTAAAGTAAGAAGACGGGCCCTTAGAGAGGTATAACCTGTGAAGCACAAAGATATCTGCTTAGAGGCTTTAGTTAAAAAGGAGGGAGCAGACGAGATTACCCGGGAAAGATCACAGGGAAAGAGGAGGAAAATCCAAGGCTTCAGCTGAGGCCTAAACCTGTGGGGCAGAGGAAGGGGCAAAAATGTCCAAGAAGGAGCAGCTGAGGATCCCAGGAAGCACTCGGTGACAGGTGGCAGGGATATGTCCATAGTGTTCAATGAGACTGGGATGATGACATAGGAGAAAAGACCATGGGCCCTGGAGTTCAGGAGGATGCTGACAACCTTTAGAAAACTGTTGGTCAAGGGTGACCAGAAGTTTGCCTAAGGTCAAGGAGACAGGTCGGTGATGAGGAAAGTAACTGAAGAATGTAAGCTGCTCTTTTAGAATGTTTAATCTCAAGGATTTGCTTCCTCTTACTACCATCAACTCTAGAGTCTGTTGGGGCTAATTATCCAGTCTGAAGATTATCTGGGTGTTTCTCTATCTCCCCACTCAGACTCCCTGCATCTTAGCCATTTCACTGCTTATCAATCCTTCCACTAGATGTGGGCAGGGGGAGCACAAAAAGCTAAAACCCAAATCAATTCATTTTACTACTTATTTTGTGATATAGCCAAATATTTTGAAGACATTAGCTCAAATGAGGTTGGGGGCTATCTGAAGTTCAGCATTATTTCATTATCCCTGAATAGAATGACCACCCACAATTAGTCCTGAAGTCAAAAAGATGAAAATGTCTATGTGAGAAAAAAATACACATTTAGTGAAGGTCCTACTGGAGGAGCTCTAAGTCAATACCTCTTGTGTCACCTCTTGACTATCTCCTTGCCTTTCACTCTGAGTCTTGCTTTCTCATTAGAGCTGTCTGATTTGAAATTTCACATATTGCATTTTCAGATTGGAAACCTTAAGAGTTAGCACTGCCAATATTAACAGATTAGCGGTTCTTCCAGTCCCTGAAATACAATACTCAGAGTATTCATCAGCATTATGGTTACAACAGCCTCCCTGCTCCATGACTCTGCCTGTCTCACTGGGCATAAGGCATGATCAGGTGGTGCCTAGTATCTGTTTATTTCTTATTAAACTTTGAGATTTCTGTATTTTGAAAAGACTCTAGTGGTTGTGATATTGTGCTATAGTTTTTCAAGAAAATGGGTCAAGGAACCATAGGTTCTGTTGTATTAACATTACTGAGACTCTACAGTTGTGTTGTGAATCTACAATTATTTCAAAATTTAAAGTTTAATTTAAAAAAGTCTTCAGGAATTTTTACCATCAGAACAACAAAACTAAAACAAAACCTAATGATGATTTTCATATATTCAATACATCCACTGAAGTGGCTAAAATTTAAAAGGTTGACAACATTATATGTTGACAAGGATGTGAAGAAACTAGAACTCTCATACACTAATGGTGGGATGTACAACCACTATAGAAAGCAGCTTGGCAATTTCTTATAAAATCAGACACACACTCATCATATAGCCTACTGAGTCTATTTCCAGGCATTTACTCAAGAGAAATGAAAACATGTCCACAAAAAAGAGCTGTATACCAATGTTTATAGCACTTTATTCAAAATAGTTCCAAACTGGGAACAATCCAAATGTCCTTTAACAAGAAAATGGATAAAAAATTTTGATATATTCATAAAATGGAATACTACTCTGCAATAGAAAGATTACAACCACAGATACATACAACATGAATGAATTTCAAAAACATCATGAGTGATAGAATTTAGACACAACAATACATACTGATTCATTTATTTATCATTCTAGACAAGCAACAGAATCTATGCCAAGAGAAAGCAGATTTTTGGTTTCCTGGAGACATGGGGGATCAGAATTGGTGACTGACTGCAAAAATGCACAGTAGAACTTTTTAGAGGTGTACAAATGTTCAAAATCTTGATTGGGTAATGGTGGTGGTTACACAAGTATGTATGTATTTTATTTCAGGTAAAGTATACCTCAATAAGGAGTATGTCAAGGCTGTATATTGTCACCCTGCTTATTTAACTTATATGCAGAGTACATCATGAGAAACACTGGGCTGGAGGAAGCACAAGCTGGAATCAAGATTGCCGGGAGAAATATCATTAACCTCAGATATGCAGACGACACCACCCTTATGGCAGAAAGTGAAGAAGAACTAAAGAGCCTCTTGATGAAAGTGAAAGAGGAGAGTCAAAAAGTTGGCTTGAAGCTCAACATTCAGAAAACTAAGATCATGGCATCTGGTCCCATCACTTCATGGCAAATAGATGGGGAAACAGTGGCTGACTTTATTTTTGGGGGCTTCAAAATCACTGCAGATGGTGATTGCAGCCATGAAATTAAAAGACGCTTACTCCTTGGAAGGAAAGTTATAACCAACCTAGACAGCATATTAAAAAGCAGAGACATTACTTTGTCAAAAAAGGTCCGTCTAGTCAAGGCTATGGTTTTTCCATTGGTCATGTATGGATGTGAGAGTTGGACTATAAAGAAAGCTGAGTGCCAAAGAATTGATGCTTTTGAACTGTGGTGTTGGAGAAGACTCTTGAGAGTCCCTTGGACTGCAAGGAGATCCAACCAGTCCATCCTAAAGGAGATCAGTCCTGGGTGTTCATTGGAAGGACTGATGTTGAAGCTGAAACTCCAATACTTTGGCCACCTGATGTGAAGAGCTGACTCATTTGAGAAGACCCTGATGCTGGGAAAAATTGAAGGCAGGAGGAGAAGGGGATGACAGAGGATGAGATGGTTGGATGGCATTACCGACTCGATGGACATGGGTTTGGGTAGACTCTGGCAGTTGGTGATGGATAGGGAGGCCTGGTGTGCTGTGGTTCATGGGGTCGCAAAGAGTCGGACATGACTGAGCAACTGAACTGAACTGAACTGAACTGAATACCTCAATAAAGTTGATTGGGGGTGGGGGGAAAGAAGGCTCAAAGAACCTCTACCCAAATAAGAAAAAAATGAAATAAAACCTAGCAATGATTTTCTTATACTCAGTAGTGTAACCTCCTTATCTTAAATACATCAACAATGAACAGGTATCCTGAGACCACAGGCTCTGGCTTAGATCAGCCAGTAGAGGGAACTCTTTCTCAAACTGAGGCTCCATTAACTCAATGACCTATGAAATTAACCTCTAAACTGAAGATGTAACTCTTAACATTTCTCCCCTCTCCATAGGTGCAGACAGCCTCAGGTAGAAGGAGCTCAAACCATCCCACTAGAGAAATCAACCTCATTCCCACTGAAGGTGAGTGAAAGGAAGGGGTCCATACCAGTAGGCTGATGCTTCAGCATCCAAGTCAATTTCCCGCTCTGATCTTTAAACGAATCTGGTAATTATTAAAGATGTTGGCAAACAAGCCCTCCTCTTACTCGCCAGCCCCAGCAATCAGAACTCTGCCACAGTGCGGTGCCTGCCTGCCCCACCACCACCCCCTCACCCCCAATTCATCTCAGTTGCCTGAGAGTGGGGTCTTGGCTTATTTTTGCCAACTGTTCTATAATCTGGAGTCCCAGTGCTACCTAATGTCAAGTCACCCTAGAGCCATAGTGGTCTGCCATTTGCTTGCAGCCAGATTCCCATGACAATCCACTCAGCCCATTTACACCGTCACACTCAGAACAGCCCCCTGCAGGAACTCCTTGAAATAGGGCACTTGCCCGCTATTCTCTGACTTGGGTCTGCCATAGCCCTGGAAGGCCACCTGCCCATCCCGAGTGTCCTTGATACCATCTCCTGAAGCCTTCATAGATTTATGAATCTCAGATTTGTCCCCAGAATGCCCACCCACCACCAACCAGACTCTGGTCCTCAAAGGCATTTCTTTAAGTCATTGTTTACCAGAAAATAAGTTGAGACAATCATAAATTTTTAGAGGGCAAATTCTGAGTCACTGTAAAATAGTTCTGTTTATGTTGCATCTAGAATCATGAAATTTTAAAGTCAGAATGTTTCCAGGGTCCATGTGCTTCAAGCACTTTATCAATCACTGAGAAATGGACATGGAGGTCCTACTTTTGAACATTTCCAGTAGGAGGCACTCACTACTTTTCAAGATAATCCATTCCATTGTTAGGCAGATGTAATTGCTAAAAATATCCTTTATATGGATTTCAAATTTATCTTCTTGGACATCTACCTATTACCTTGGTCTCTATTCCTTTGTAAGGAGCACAGAATTCTCTATTTTATACAGTAGCATTTTAATTGTTTAAAGTCAGCATCCCTGTGCTCCTCCTCCTCCTGCTTCTCACATTATTTCTTCTTAAGGCTCAGGGAAAAAAGTCAATTCAGTTCCATCCTGTTCTTACTCAGTTCTAGACAGCATCCTGAATGCTTGAGATGCAAAGATGAGTAAGTTATGGTTCCTGCCTTCAAGAGTTTATAGGAAGAGTTAGCAAGTTGGGGTGGACATTCAGAGGAGATAGCAGCACTGAATGGGTGGGGCGGGGGGGAAGTATTCCAGACTTTGGAAATAGTGGAATATTCTAGAAAAAGGACCAGTGGCATTGCTAGAGATTTTTGTCTATTGCTTTGGGAATTTTTTTGGCAGGGAGTGTAATAAGAGATAATGCTAGAAAGCAAGCCAAAACCAGATCTCAAAGCACATTATAGACTATGCTCAAGAGTTCTAAGCAAGAGAATGACATAACATTTCCGTTTTAGAAAGATTTCCTTGGTTTCTATGGTATAGTGATAGGCACAAATTAAGCACTATTGTAGTGTTAACGATAAACTAAGTAGGAATAAACTACAAGGAGGCAAATAATCTCTACACTGAAAAATGCAAAACAAAAATACTGCTTAAGTAATGAAAGGAGGCATAAATAAATGGAAGGACATCACATGTTCATGGATTGAAAGACTTAACATTATTAGGAAGCCAGTTCTACCCAAAGTGATCTACAGATTCAAACAACCCCTATCAAAATCCCAACAACATTTTTTTCTGCAGAAATAAAAAAATTCACCCTAAAATTCATAAGAAATCTCCAAGGGCCCCAAATAACCCCCAAATAGTCAAAACAAAGTTAAAAGACTTACCATCTCCTGATTTCAAAACTTATTACAAAGCTATGGCAATCAACATAGTGTGGTACTGGCATAAAGACTAACACATAGATCAATGGAATAAAATAAAGAGCTCAGAAATAGACCCTCTTATATATAGTCAAATGATTTTCAACAAAGGTGCCAATACTGTTCAAGGGCAAAAGTACAGTCTCTGTCTCAGCTAGTAAAGAATCCGCTTGCAGTGCTGGAGACCTCTGTTCCATCCCTGGGTTGGGAAGATGCTTTGGAGAAGAGAATGGCTACCCACTTCAGTATTCTGGCCTGGAGAATTCCATGGGGTCGCAAAGAGTGGGACACGACAGAGCAACTTTTACTTTCAACAAACAGTGCTGGAGAAACTGGATGTCCACATACAAAACAATGAAGTTGGATGCTTACAGTACACCATGTACAAAAACTAACTCAAAATAGGTTAAAGACTTAAACATAAGAGTTAAAACTATAAAACTCTTGGAAGAAAAGATAGGGGGAAGCTTCATGACATTGGATTTGGCAATGATTCATTGGATATGATACCAAAAGCACAGGCAACAAAAGAAAAAATAGATACATTAAACTAATTAAAATTTAAAACTTTTGTTAATCAAAGGACACTGTCAAAAGAGTGAAAAGTCAACACATAGAATGGGCACTTCATACGCACAATAAATAGCCATTATTTCTTAAAGAGAAAGAAAGAAAATAATGAATACTTGTGAGGATATACAGAAATCAAAACTCTTATGTACAGTTTATGGGAATGTAAAATTGTGCAGCTGCTGTGAAAATCAGTATGGTTGTTCCTCAAAAAATAAACACAGAATTATCTCATGATCCAGCAATTCCACTTCAAGGCGCACACCCTAAAAATAAAAGTAGGGACTCAAATAGATCATGTGTACACTGATGTTCATATCAGCATTATTCACAATAGCCTAAATATGAAAACAACCAAATATCCATTGACAGATGAATGGGTAAACAAAATATGGTATGAAAATACAATGTAATATTATTTAGCCTTAAAAAGGAATGAAATTCTGACACGTGCTATCACATGGATAAAACTTGAAGATATTATGCTATGAGAAATAAGCCAAACACAAAAAGATAACTATTGTATTATTCCACTTATATGTAGTACTTAGAGTAGTCAAATCAATAGAGACAGAAAATAGAAGTTATCAGAGGCAGAGGGGGAGGAGATGGTAGAGAGTTATTATTTACCGGGTACAGAGATTCAGTTTGGGATGACGATAAAGTTCTGGAAATAGATGGGTGATGGTTGCCTGATGACAATGTGAATGTACTTAATGTGACTGAATTGTGTATTTTAAGTGGCTAAAATGGTAGATTTTATGTTATGTACATCTTACCACAATAAAAATTTAAGAAATAAAACAAGAGCAAACATGTGCCAGAATGCTTTTCATGTATTGCTTGAGTTGATTTTCTCAACAATCCTATGAAGCAGGGACTATGATTCTCACTTTACAGATGAGAAACAGAGGCTCAGAGATGTTATGTGTTTTCCCTATGGAAATGGAGTGAGTAGGTGACAGAGCTAGGAAAGGGAACCCAGAGTCAGTTTCCAGGAGCAGCCCCTATAACCTGTACGCTGCTCACCCTCCCAGGTGGCTAACAAATTATAAGCATTGTCTGTGGTTGAGTAGGGGCTTCTGTGGTGACTCAGACAGTAAAAAAATCTGCCCGCAATGCAGGAGACCTAGGTTTGATCCCTGGGTCAGGACTATCCCATGGAGAAGAGAATGGCTACCCACTCCAGTATTCTTGCCTGGGAAATCCCATGGACAGAGGAGGCTGGTGGGTTACAGTCTTAGGAATCACAAAGAGTTGGACACGACTGAGCAAATGGTTGGGTAGAGAGAGAGGACTAGGTGAGGAGGGGCCAGCCCCAGGCCTCTGCCCAGCCCCTGGCCTTGATAAACCCTTGATTCAGCTCTTCTCTGATACTGGACAAACCAGGTGTGCCCTAGGGCCTTTTTCTGACCATTACCACCTGCTGGTGGTAGAAACCTGTAGAAGATGCAACCCAGATATAGTGACTGTCAACATAAAGGGGCATGTGACCTACCCCCTAACTGGTATGGGAGGAGTTTCTTTAAACATTCTCGAAAAAAAGTTTCCCAGGTGGTGCTAGTGGTAAAAGAACCCACCTACCAATGCAGGAGAAGCAAGAAACACAGGTTGAACCCCTGGGTATGGAAGATCACCTGGAGGCGGAAATGGCAGCACACTCCAGTATTCTTGCCTAGAGAATCCCATGGACAGAGGAGCCTGGAGGGTTACAGTCCATAGGTTGCAAAGAGTCGGACATGACTGAAGCAACTCAGCACAAGAAAAGGCCTAAGGGAACACATGCCAGTCTAAAGATGTCTGGAGTTTACTTGGTCCCTTATTCAGCTAGAAATCCTTTGAAGTTCAAAAAAAAAAGGAGAGTAGTAACTAACACTGTTAGTGAATCATTCACTAAAACACTTGTACAGTCTGATTTTGGGGAAAAATCGTACATTTGCAATTTCAAAATGTTAATGTTTTATTAATATGTGTGCTGGTTTTCAATATATTAATAGATTGAATTAATATATTATTAATTAGTAGTATGCTGGGTTTCAGTGTATTAATAAATCTTTCTTTTCTGAACTTTCCCTTTGAAAGAAAACAGTATTATTACTAAAGACTCCATATTATTAATATTTATTGAGCTCTTACTACACGTAAGCTTTTCACTTGTATTATTTACTCCTCACAAAATCCTCATTTTATAGCTGAGAAAACACACAAAGATTATTAAGTAACCAGTCCAATGTCAAATATAACAAGGAAGTAGAGAGTTGATAGTCACGCCAGACAGTCTGATCCAGGTCCTCACTATATGCTAGACCCATGATCTGGGGAAACACATCCACTCTTAGGAGCCCATTTTCCTCACCTGGGAAATGAGGGGATTGGACCAGATGGTGTGGAAGATTTTCTTCCAACTTGGACACCTTTATTTCCTTGTCTCCACAGGCAAATGATACTCCACGAGGGCTTCCTATGTGGGTGTCCACCAACATTTCCCTGCTTAAATTACGGGAAGCATTAATACTGTAGTGCTGAAAAGGAGACGCGAGCTCAGCTGAAACTAACACGCCCCAGTCTGCCTTTACTCTTGAACTTCTGTTGCCCTCTACTACCTAAATATCTCAACTATCTTAACAGAGTATCCCCCAACTCCGAAATAACCTATAAAAGAAAGCAACAGACATAAACATTCAAGACCAAAGAAGAGAAAAGGGTTTGAGTTGGTATTCTCATTGCACTTCCTTCTTTCTTCCCCTGAAGTCACAGAAATTCTTCCCACTTATGAATTCCTTAACAAGCCTAGGGAGTGGTATGCTGGTAAATGTGTAACAACTAGCTCCCCAAGATAACAAAAAAGCCCTAATTGGTAGCATCTACCAAGTTTTGTAAATATTCCTGCCATGACTGATTTCATGCTACCAACACCAAGTCACTGACCATGAAGTTGGAAAGAGGTATGAGCCACTAGGAGTGAGCACCAGCCCACCACTGAGTCTGGGTCATGGCATTGTTTCATCTGTAAGCCTTGCAGTCTAAAGTACTACTCATTCGTCCATTTGACAAACTTTTTCAATGCTAGGAATATGAACAAGGTATCCATTAAATCAGCTCTTTATTACAAATCAAATCTTCTATTGGGTTCAATCTGAAATAATATTATTTCCCCAGCATTTCCCCATAGAAGTTCCTTCGGACAAGACAGGTGGAATGACGGCTTTTCTACCTTCAAATAATTCACTTACCCAAATCAGAAGAGACAATTTGTTCATCTAGTGATTCTCATTCAAAGTATCAGAGAAAGTGGCCTCAGAATGACCTTGACTATAGAACCCTAAAAGGTTTTGTTATAGAGAGTTTACAAAACCAGTGCGAAAGAAAACAGTTACCTCTAGAAAATGCTTTCTTCACAACCCACACATATCTCAAATATGCCAATGTAGGGAGAAATTATTATAGATGTATTATAGAAAATATTAAGATATAACCCTTCTATAATACTTTCTCTCTACGTTGGCATATTTAAGATATGTGTGGGCTGTGAAGAACTCTGGAGCTTAATTGCTTGGATTCAAATCACACTTCCGCTGCTTACTAGCTGTGTGATCTTGGGGAAAAATTACTTAACCTCTCTGTGTTTTGATTTTCTCAGTATAAGATGGGGTTCATGACAATAGTAGCTGTTGTGAGAACTAAGTAAATATACATACAATACCTAGAACAACATATAGGAAGCTCCGTCTAACTATTAGCAGTTATTAGCAAAGGTTTCTTGAATATTGTCTAAATATGTCTTTGCAACTAGACAGAGCAGCCCTCAAACTCTTTGTGTAATCTCCTACACTATTTATTAACACACATACTATGACTTCAACAAATTCCTGTTGGATAAGCAAAGGAACTAATTAATTGATTAAATGTGATCGGATCAACGTGACTCCAAAACATTCTCACTACAGGGACTTCCCTGTAGTGAGGAACTACCTGTAGTTACCAGGGACTTCCCAGGTAACAGTTCACTGGTTAAGACTCAGGGGGCACATGTTCCAGCCCTGGTTGGGGAACTAAGATCCCACATGCTGAGTGGCATGGCTCCCCAAAAAATTCTTGCCACAAATAAACCATTCAATCTCTCACCATCTTGGGAATACTTATCTCTCCATAAGCCTCTCTGAAGAAAAGGAAAATAACCTGGAATAAGTACCTGGAGTACTATGCTTACATGTGTACATGTTCAGGAATGTTTATTATATATAAGCAAGAATAAATTAAATCAATCTAAACATTCTACATCAAGGGAAAGGTTGAACAAATTATGATATCAGTTCAGTTCAGCTCATTCGCTCAGTTGTGTCCGACTCTTTGTGACCCTAAGAACCGCAGCACGCCAGACCTCCCTGTCCATCACCAACTCCCTGAGTCCACCCAAACCCATGTCCATCGAGTCGATGATGCCATCCAGCCATCTCATCCTCTGCCGTCCCCTTCTCCTCCTGCCCTCAATCTTTCCCAGCATCAGGGTCTTTTCAAATGAGTCAGCTCTTCGCATCAGGTGGGCAAAGTATTGGAGTTTCAGCTTCAACATCAGTCCTTCCAATGAACACCCAGGACTAATCTCCTTTAGGATGGACTGGTTGGATCTTCTTGCAGTCCAAGGGACTCTCAAGAGTCTTCTTCAACACCACAGTTCAAAAGCATCAATTCTTTGGCACTCAGCTTTCTTTATAGTCCAACTCTCACATCCATACATGACCACTGGAAAAACCATAGCCTTGACTAGATGGACCTTTGTTGGCAAAGTAATGTCTCTGCTTTTTAATATGCAGTCTAGGTTGGTCATAACTTTCCTTCCAAGGAGTAAGCATCTTTTAATTTCCTGGCTGCAGTCACCATCTACAGTGATTTTGGAGCCCAGAAAAATAAAGTCAGTCACTGTTTCCACTGTTTCCCCATATAGCCATTAGATATTTATATTTTCAGTAAGTATTTATTAACATGAAAAAATGCCCTAATTGTAATAATGAAAACAGAAGCATATAAAATTATATGAACAAGATAATCCCAATGTTTGTTTTAAAAAATATGTTTGCATTAGGGAGAAATAAAGAGACATAAAAAATATGCCATAATCATTAACAGTAGCTATCTCTAGTTGGTGGGATTTAAGGTGATTTTAGGGGGGTATATTTCTGTATTTCCTAAAGTGATAAAAAGGAAAGATGATATAGATCTGGAGTATCAACCTTGGAATTAGTGTGTCAAGAATGAAATGATGTGTTCCTATTTGCATATGGATTCACTGACCCAACCACCTCTATGGACCAGCTACACCACCCACCTGCATATCCAACCAGTCTGACATTGGCCACCACCTATTCCATCTCTCTCCCAACCTCCCAAAGTGTCCCAAATCGGACATGACAGCATAATCTATGTTTTGCAAATATGACTCCAACATTCACCCAGCTATTTGGAAGTACCAATGATTACCTTAATTTTTCACATTCCTTTCAGATATCTGACTATATTAGGTAACAGTCAACCTCACATAGACATATTTCTACCTATTAAAAATCAAGCACATTTGTGTTATCTCCTGCCCTTGAGGTGCCTGATACAAGGGAAGCATGATTGAGTACTTTACTGATAAGACTGAACAAATCTATCTTTTGAAATAGGCTACAGGAAAATCCAGGTTGGAGATGTGTGATATCCACTAAAATCTAGCTGAATTTGGGTAAAAGGTGGATCTCAATTTAGTGAAGTGAGAATTCTAGAGTATTTGTTGAATAAAAACCATTTTATTACTCTCAAATCCAAATGGGCTTGAAGCACAATGTTATGAGTCTAAACGGAGGTAGCAAGTATATCATTGGCTCCTGATTTTAGGAATAGGTTAAGAACTATTTATAATGAGCAAGTCTGATTTTGTTTTCCAATATGTTTAAAATAGTTTATTCAAAATAATAAAAAAAGCTACTATTTCCTTAAGTAGTGCAATGTTTAGCAATCTTATTTTTATTCTTAATTTACTTACATTCACCTCGCCTCTCCTCAAGGCAATCTCAAGCCCAAGCCTATCTAAAGCATCATAAATCTCAAACTGCTGAGCTAAATCAATAAGGCTTTATAGTGTATCTTTCTTTCAAAAAATGAAGAAGAGGCATAACTTAAATAAATGCAGCTGGAGAAATGCACAGAAGTTATTTCTCGCTTAGCTCCTTTGCTATGGCTAGAGGAACCAAGCACGGGTTCTATTTTCATTGTGAGGAAAATCTCACAACAGTGGGCACATCTCAGGACACAATCAGCCCAAGTAAGAAGAAACAGGAGAGCGGTTTTAGCAGCTCCTAAAATGTTGAGGAGAGGAAATAGCTAATACCAAGGAACAATTTTACTGTGAACCAAAATGTGCTGTTTCTGTCAGCATGTCATTAATTTCATGGAAATTATTTATGTACGTGACATTTGTTAAGTGCCCCTCCACCGTGTCACTAACATGCTGCATTTTTTTCTTATTTTTATTGTCTGTCTCCAGACAGACAGATGGAACTTAGAACGTAAGCTCCATGAAGGAATGGATTTGTCTTTGGGGTTTTGCTTTTCATTTTTTTTTGCTTTTGCAGCATTAGATTGAAAATGTGCCAGCATATTGGAGGTGCTCCAAAAATATCTGTTGAATGAATCAGGCTTCCTCATAAACAAGGGGTATATTCCTGAGATGTCTGTGGTGCAGGAGAAAGAACATTGGGTTCAGAGTCTGCGGTAAATAGCACTTTGCTTGGCTCATACTTGACAATGACCATTTTGGGGGTAAAGAGATGGGTGGATGGATGTAGATAATGGACAGATGTTATAATGATAACTCTCTTTATCTGTAAAATGAGGATGATTATCCATTAAGAAAACCATATGAAAAAGGTGTGACATCTTGTTTACTCAGTAACTCTCTTTTTTCTTGTAGCTAATGTAGAGGAAGATGGAACTGGGCAGTGAGAACCCCAAGCAACTAAGACAAGGAAAGAAATCATCTAATCTCCTGTGTAAATGAGAGGAGACAGGAATTTGGGTAGAACTGTATATTTTTATTCTGTCTTGTAGTGCTGCCAAATCAAGACAGGGTTTGAGTAGAGAGGCAGGCGGGAGGCAGCCAAGTGGAGCAAGTGAGCTGGGCACCCAGCATCCAATGAGACGTGAGTGAACAGCCGTCAGTTTCACTCCAGCGGCTTCTGTGAACTGAGAGGCATGAGACTGTCAGGTGAGGTGACGAAAGTCCCTGATGGATACTTGGGATTTTAGTTCTGGTCATTAAGTCTCAAGGGTAATCCAGCCCCAGGGGTCCTGTTCTTAGATTTGTGCTTTTCACTACAAGAGATAAAGCCTTTGGCGTCCCCATCCCTTGTGCAGCCTTCAGATGTGTGGTGTGGGAGGTCTGCTCAGCTAAAGCCAAGGTCTTCCCAGTGCAGCACCAGCTGCTTTGGTGGGCAGAATGGGGGAAGGACCCTGTGTCCTGAGAAAACCGGGGAGGCTGGAGGTGCAGAGAAAAACCACAAGCCAGCGGTGGCATGAGATCTGGACCCCCAAATAGTGGCAGGCAGGTTTGGGAAGATGTTCCAGGGTCTGGGTGACACAGGTCCCCCAGAAGAAACCTCAAATGGCTATTGGTAGTGAACTGGGGTATCCTGGTTGAGAAAAGTTTTCTTCGCACTCTTGCTGCCTTCGGTTTGGAGTCCTCAGTCTGTCCCAAAGCTATCTAGTGCTGTGATGTGCTCAAGAAAACCACCTTGTCTGAAGACCTCAGCCTTTCCTGTGGGTAATGGGTCAAGATGCAAATTCTCTTTCTACCAGTAAGAGGCCCTCAGGCTCTCATAGGCCCCAGCCATTGTTCTTTCAGTGTGGACTGCTCCAGATCTCTGCTGTTGTAAAGCCTGTGGGAGGCTGGACAATCGGCAGTCTTTGAAACCAAACCCCAGGAGCAGTCAGGAAAACCTAAACATGCCTTTCTCCTGTGAACACAAGCTGGCCTGTGTTAGGAAGAGACTTTCCTACCTCAATCAGTAGGAATGGTAAGGATGCTCAGATGTCCCCAAACAGAAAGGAACTGAGATCAGCATTGGGTTGGCTGGTTTCCCACCTGTGATTGACATGGAAACTGTACCTCTTAATCTCCAACAAGCAAAACATCTCCCGCTGGGATGTAGTCAACCTATGGCTCAAAATATAGTTAATTTGTCCATGCCTTTTTGTGGTTGTTGTTCCAAAGGACAGCCCATGTTAATGTGCCACCCTAATTTTCACATGAGTCTTTTTGTGTTAAAATCATAATGGTGGGAGGAATCCACCAACCAGGAGAGGCAGGCATGTGGGGAGAAAGTGAACGACAAGGAAAAGATCCGGAAACCATGCGCAAGTGAAGTATGACTAAGACTCCATCCTTACCTAAACCCAGTTTTATGGCAGTACTGCTGAGACGTGGAACACAGAGAGGAGGAAGCCCAGAGCAGGTTCCAGAGAGTGGTCAGCTGGAACTGACCCGAGTTGGAAGCAGGGGTGGGAGATGTGCTCTACCCCCAACCCCATGAGAGGAAAAGGGACTCAGGCATTAGACTCAACTGTGGGGGGTTTTCATTACAGAGAGCCAGCGACTCAGGGTGTCTCTCAGGTGCAAGCCCTCTTTTCTCCCCTCCCACTGCTCCCTCTGGAATTTCTGCAGAAGTGGTACCTTGAGATTATCATATTAATATCACAAGCTCAGCCAAACTTCTCTCTAACCCCACATTCTGCCCATTCCACTAGGATCCCATAAGACCTACCATTCTCTGATGTGACCCAGGTGCCTAGGAAAATGCTGGGTGTCTAAGTGCTTAATAAATATTTGCTGAGTACATGTACTTAATGAATACTTCCTACATGTCAGTAATTGTGCTAGGAGCTTTATGACTATTATTTTTTTTCATTGTCACAAGAAGCTTGCAAGGTAAATACCAACCTCTTTTTTCAGATGGAGACATTGAGACTAAGAGATGTTGAACAAATTATTCAAAATCCTGCCACCTGGTGTGAAGTGTGTTAGTTGCTCAGTTGTGTCCGACTCTTTGCCACCCCTTGAACTATACCTCACCAGGAGGCTCCTCTGTCCATGGAATTCTCCAGGCAAGAATACTGGAGTGGGTAGCCATTCCCTTCTCCAGGGGATCTTCCCCACCCAGAGACAGAACCTGGGACTCCTGCATTGCAGGCAGACTGTTTACCATCTGAGCTACCAGGGACGTCACCTAGTGTAACAGGAAGTTAAATGTGGATCCCTCCTCACATGTTTAAATACAGAGCTCTCCATTACAACTTTATACAGCTTTTCTGTTCCATCACCCTTTGGGGACAGGAGCAGGAATTAGAACACATGAAGCAAGGAAGGATCAAAAGTACACTGGATTATCCCACCCACAACCCTGGCAATGGCTTCTTGGAGCTGCAGTTGGATTCTAGAGACCCAGGAAAAGCTGCTGTGCCTGTTTCTGGTTGAATGACCTAATTTCCTCAGGTTCTGCCAACAGAGGTGCTCCCTTCCCCCACCCCACCCCCTTAGCTCCATCTTTCGTGAGAATCAGTTGAGAAGGATGATCCATGGAAGTCCACTTTCAAATTATGTTTCTCAGGTAGAGAAGAATGCCATCCCTAACACCTTATCATTTCATTTACCAGGTTTTTTTCATCCAGGAAAGCCAAGTCTTTATGTCCTCCAATGTGCACATTTCACTATATTTGTGAACATGTCCCTCGAGGGCAGATTAGCCAAAAATATCCTCCTGGGACCCAGCCAGCAGAGCTTTTAGGTATATCTCCAAGTGGAACAAGTTGTGTCAGTGTACATAACCACGTGACACCTTTGGTGGGAATGTTCTACAAGTAGATGTTATCCCTCCTGAGCCTTTCCTGCCTTGAGGCTCCAAGGCCAATAAATCAAATTCCCCTTCAGTCTTCTGGGAAACTTGGCTCATGATCCAGTCTGTGGGCCTCCATGGGCTGGATAATCCCCCAAAACTAGTATGAATCAGAAGTGAACTGGAGACGGAGCATGCTCCTGTTCAGTTTATCCATGTCATTCAATTAACCAGCATGGCTTCAGTGCCTGTCTCCATGGGAGATCCGGGGAAAGTTGTTAACGGAATAAATACAGAAATATAAGCCTCTGCCTTCAGCATCATTTTCATCCAGTCAGGGAAACAACCCATGCATGCATTCAGGGAGGCACACAGACAGGGATAGGTGTAAAATAATATCACAGGCCAAGAAGACTAGAAGTGACGAGGGGCTGGATGAGTCTTCTTAGGGCTGGGTTGTCTGGGAAAATTTTGGGGAGGAGTGGGAATCACTAGCGCTTGCAGAAAGGCTTGGAGGGGTCCAGCAGCAGAGAGAAGTGGGGACAGAATTTGTACAATGACCTGAGAACATTCATTTATCCATCCTCACCCCAACCTCAATGGGAGTAGGAAATGGCAACCCACTCCAGATTTCTTGCCTGGAAAATTCCATGGACAGAGGAGCCCAGTGGGCTACAGTTCCTAAGGTCACAAAGAGTTGGACAGGACTGAGTGTGTGTGGGCGCGTGCGCACACACACACACACACACACACACACACACACACATCCCAACCCAAATGGCAGAGATGGTCATCAGCTTAGATTGGGGAGCTCACCAGGGCAAATGCTGAGTGCCCTGGCTTTCTTACTCTCATCTGCCTGACAAGGCACACCCAAAGCAGCTATGAGTGAGTGAGTAAAAGTCGTTCAGTCGTGTCCGACTCTTTGCAACCCCATGGACTATACCAAGGAGACTAAATTGTCTTTTAAGGCAACTCTCAGCTTATCCCAGGAGCTAAGTTTCTGATCAGCTTTGTGATGTTTCAAATCCCTCACACAGCATCTTGATGATGGAAACAAAAGTCATTTTTAGCCCAAGTCTTTCTGGTTCCCAAACTCCACTCACCACCAGCATTGTTTCTTTTCTGATAGTTATAGATTCATATTTGCTTTTCTATTTCATAACCACTATCTTCTCCCAAGCATAATCACCTTCAGGGCTCACTGCATACAGATTACTGCAACCTGCCCAACTGTCCCCAGCTGCTCTCTATAATAACTCATTCACTGAAAGTTTTTAAAGTGTGCATACCCTTTGACCCATTAATCCCATTTCTTAGACTGCATCATAGCCTAACTTTCCTCTTCTGTTCCTTCTTTCATTTGGTCATCCAATGTATATGCGGACTCCTGCTAGATATTGGGGCTACACCATGAGAAACAAGCCAGAAGCTTGAAGCCCTGCATGGAGTTTATGATCTAGGAGATTTTTTTGTTTGTTTATTTCCTAAATCCATTTTTTAAAAAAATTTTGGACAAGACACATCTGTAGTAGTCTCAGAGAGAATATACCATTACTGCACCATATCATAAAATAGAAACCCCTTAACACAAAATGACAGGTGTAGACAGAAAGAGAAGTTTTGAAACGGAGGACCACATCCCCCAGGCCTCAGGGCTGGGGTTGGGGGGGCGCTGTCCAGAAGACAGCGGAGGGGAACCGTGCATCACAGTATTGTCATGACCCCAGCACCCTCACCCACTAAGCAGCTCTGTGTACATTTTCCCTGTGACTTTGGGTTTCTGGGTAAGATTTATTTGAACAGAATGTTCTGTGGCTGAAAAAGTTTGAAAACCACTACTTGTCTCAAGTTTCTGTATTTAGCCTGGAAACCTTCCAGACTAGGAGGTGTTTTTTTTTTTTTTTTTTTCCCAAATTGCCTTTAAATCCTCTAGTTTTATGTTTAATGAATGGGCTTTAATGATACCTGATATGTGTTGGGTGTGTAATTAATGGGCAATAATATCATGGGCATGCTATGTTACAAAATCTTATAGACTGTGAAAGTGTGCTAGAGACTAAAAGTTCTAGAATGAATTATTTTACACAGTATGCAACATGAGGATAGGGGGAATACTAGTTTAGTTAAGAACATACCAAAAGCAACAACAAAAATGTAAGCAGTTTGCAGGAAAAAAACGTAAGCAGTCTGAACAATCTACGTGAATTCTACATGGTGTCATTTGTTATTTTATTTAATATTTACTGAGTTGTCAGAATGTGCTAGATAATCTTTTTTTTTCTCTAATTCTCTTTAGTACCTTGAACCGAACTTTACATCTAAGCTTTAATAGTCACAAATGATCATTGTGATTTTATCTATAATATCTGTAGGCCACTTGTATCAGTAAATATTTTATTGAAATTGATACATTTTAAATAAATTTACTTTAAAATTTATATCACTACCTATAAAAAGATGAGAAACACTTGTCAAAAATAAAAGGTAACTGTAACTATAAATTCATAATAATGAAAATAGTAAATATTTTTCTCTTATACCACCTAAGATCTCTTTCGATTCCACCAGGTTCCATCGCTTTTGGTTTCGCATTTTGGGAAACACTTGTTTTAACTCATATTACCGTAGTACTCAGCCAAGAAATTATAAGGCAAACATAGTGCTTCTTTGTTCTCTCTCACTTCATCTTACAGGGCCTCTGGTACCCACACACCCACATCCCAATCCCTTTCTAAGTAGTTGCCTTGCTCCATGCTAGCTGAGAACTAATGGGTGATAATTATTAATCGTATAAATGACTATTTTGCATGTTAATAACAGATTATTCATTTTTCAAAACTCAAATATCAGAAGTCTATCAGAATTTAGACATAATGCAAGAAAATTGTGCCATTTAATTTAAATCACATACATTAGGTGATTTATTAACCACCTACTCATAAACCAGCCCACATGCTTCCCTGCTGACTTAGACTTCCCCAAAATATGGAAATTTGCCTTAGATGTATTAAAGGCTTTAGGATGTGACAGATACGGTCTTTTCAAACGGTGATGGCATTCTAGGAAAAGAAATATGGATCAATCACCTCATCAGCATACATCTTACTGTAATCCCACCCCCTTGGTATATTCTCCCTCCATTGAGGCAAAGTTGGTATAAGGTCTGAATATTGAATTTATATCACTGATGATGATGATCCTTGCCTTTTCTCCCTCTCACATTCCAGAATTCTTCCTTCCCTTGCTGCTCACCAGGAATCTTCCTCCCAGGGGACTTCAGGAGAGTTGTCACAGATCAGGTGGCTGGGGAAGCAGAACCTAAGAAGAGACTGTGGGCAGGAGGTTTGTTGGAGAGAGGGAACCACACCTGTGGGTACATTAGGGAGGCAAGGCTGGCAAAGGGGAGGTTATGCTGTGCTGCAGTCACAGCAGAGACCTGGGCCAGCCCCAGGGGAGCTGGAACGGCCCTTCAGAGCTGGCCCAACTGTGGCAAGAGGGTTGGGCCCTCATCACCCAACAATGGCCAGTCATTGGATGCAGGGATTCAGCTGTAAGTCACCAGCAGGGGGAGCTCCTGGCAGGAGGAGGGAGGTGGGTATTGATACCTCAGTTCTGCAGGAGGATCTGGTCAGAGAATTCACCCCAAGAGTAAACCCAGGAGTGCCTTGCTCCCAGTGCCTCCCACATGGTGACAACATGGAGAAGCCACAGGGTCTGATTTCCAGGCAGTTCCTCTGGCTATGAACCAGAGGCCTGGTGGCTGAAAGAGAAGGCAAGAACCAGGAAGCACAGAACGTGTGTGCGTGTAGTGGTGCGGGTGGGGAGCAGAACACCCACAGAGACCTTGATATTCCCTTCCAACTTCTGCATGCATCCCTGCTCCACTGAAAGAGTGCTGCACAGGAAACAAATGTGATCTTGATGCCTAATAGGGTTATCCATCTTGAGATAGAGCGTTCAATTTCAAAGTTATTTGACCAAAGCCAAGTAACAAATCCTGAGGGACGCTGACTTTCCAGAGAGGCAAGTACTTTCGGAAGCATGAACTGAGATGAACTTTGTAAGAAACGTCTCAGGAGTCTTTGGCTGCAAATAGTTAGCTGAGCATTTGCTGAATTGCTTGCCTTCCTTAGGTCCAGGGAAGAGTTTAAGTGGAGCTGGAACTTCCAGCATGAAGCCCAAGAAGCCAATGTAGAAAGGAGTCTCCCAGGCCTTAGATTTCCTCTTGGCCTGCCTTCTTCCCTCAAAGTCAGACCCCACAGGCCAGCAATACAGCACCATCACAACCCAACCGATGACCTTGACTTCATTCACTTTGTTCTTCTGGGGAAATATGGTAGAACCTGAAGCATTTCTTCTTCCACATCATCTTGTTGAATGCATCTGACTTAGGGAAGGAGGGGAAATCATTTTGAGGGGAAAAGCAGTCTTGTGTCCACAGTCTTCCACCCCTCTTCTCATTACATGAGAAGAGACCTCGGGCCCAGGACACTGCCTTACTGAGAGAGAAAGAGCCACACAACTTGTGCTGGGCTTGTCACCTTATGTGGGATTCTCTTTTCCTGTTTCAGACTCAATAAGTGTTTCTTTGTTCTGCTTAAGCCTGTACTGAATGCCTTCAGCTTCAGTATTTCAGACTCCACAGGAATGGGGTCAGAGTCCTTTGACTGCTGGGTGAGTGTGGGCCACTTGCCCTGCATTGCTGCCGGGGCACCTGCTGGCCTTGACAGCCGCGAGGACCCACCCATACCACTAGAGCAGATTTTGCTCCCTATTCTCTTTCTCTCTGAGTGAAAGTGCTGTTTCACTCACAGCTGCACTGTCTTGTGTTTTCCTTGGCAACTGATACCGTGATGCAGTGCACAGAAGTGTTTGGTCTTCTCTTCCTGGTGGCTGGCATTGTGACGGTCTTTGCTTTCCTTCATGGAGCTGGAATCCCCCCTGGCATTGAGAACCAGTGCACCATGTTCTGCTGGCTATTTTGTAGTGCCCAGTGTGGATGAGGAGGATATGGTTCACGCTGGTCTCCGGTACCCATAGCAGTGTGGAACTCTTGGCATCTTCAGTCTGGCTGACTGAAGTTCATTGCCCTGAGGCCCATTTAAACTGGGATTTCTCAAAATGAGACCCTACTTGGGAGGGTCCAAGAGGATGTACCTAGTAACCATTAGTCATGGCCACAGGTTGGGCCGTATGACTGGAGTTAGCCACCACCTCTCAGTGTGGTCTCTCCCAGATGTCTAGACGTTCTGTCACTTCCAAAAGGACATGATCCTTGTGTGTACAGGGGAGGAGAGGGAGGTGTTGGATCTGGGGTACTGGCGGGTGGGCCATTCACAGCTGTCCACTAGGAGACTAAACAGTGCTGCTCTAAAGGCACAAGGAACTGCACCCCCTCGTTCTAACTGAATGTCACTGAGTCAAAGAAGTTCTCCGTAACTGCAGGGTCAGAGTGTCAAGTGTCAGGCTAGCTCAGCACGCAGCTACTGACAGTTTTCAGTGTGCCTTGCACCATGCTAGGTCCCTGCGTTTATTCCTTCATTTTTTTCTCACAAGCACCCTCTGAGGCAGATCAGATTATTCTCTTTTTACGTAGAGAAATCAAAGATCAGAAAAAGCAAAGAAGTAGCCACGGACTCACACACAGCCAGGAGAAAGCAAAGTCGAGACTTGAACCCAGGTCTATCTGGCTCCAACCCAACTCAGTTGGTGGTTAAGAAGCCCGGATTCTCCCATGGCCAAGCTGCACCTTTCACATAAAAGGGAAGGACAACTTTTGACACTGATGTCCAGTATCCCATTCATCTCCATGCCCAGCTCAGATCCCCTGGGCCCCAACAGTTCGCCTCCAGGACAGAGGTCTCTCTGCATGTTTTCAACCTTCCCAGTCACTCACTGCCAAGCCCTGAGCACAATAAAAACCCAGCAAATGCTGCCAGCTGACTGGCTGCTGTACAAGCGAGGCTGAAAGATAAATCAGCCGAGGAGAGAGCCGGCCCGTATTTTCACAAACTGGCAGTATGTCATTCCACATAAAATGCTCATATATGCCCTGTTTGGTTCTCTGGGCCCAAATCTCCTTTATTTGCTCTGAAAATCTGGATCACCATTTGCTTGTATTATGTTGATCATTTGTTTAAAAAAAATTTTTTTTAACCCAGGCAGAAAATGCCACTGGTAATTAAGCCTGTGTCTGTAATTAATTCCTGTAACAGGTATAATTCCTCTCCCTCCTGGTGCTGGCACGCTGGCCCATGTGGATGAGGGTACGAGTGGTCATACCTGTTTATGTATGGCTTGTCCTTCTCCATATTTCACAGATGATAGGATATGGCTCTGCATCTCTTCATGTTAATTCTATTTGAAATACTCCCCACCAACATCTTAGGGCTCTGCCATCTAATAAGTGCAGCCAATTTATTGATAGTAAATCTAGGACAAGACATACTCACATTGATGTGGGCCACAGGGCATTTAAATTAAACAGGAACTCTCCAGCCATCTGTGTTTTAACTTTTTTATGCCTTGATAATAAGCCCTGTTTAGAATAATTTGCTGTGGAAACTGGGACTTCGTGACTGACAGAGAAAGGCCGGGTATAAACAACCCAAGCAGGCCCCTGAATTTGCGAGAATGTCAGGCGAATTTAGACTCATCATAAAAGAATTCTCAGTGACTGTATTTCAATATGACACTTTTATGGTTTTTTATTTTCTAGTCCATTGCAGCCCCAGAGCCCTGGCATGATTTATATAGCCTGGCAGTGCATAATCTTTTGTATAAGATATACAGGCCTCCGGAGGTTTAATTTCTTTCCTCACCGCCACTGACAGCATTTGTGCTTCCCTTCTCTTCTATTTTCATTTCTAATGAGATATTGGACTTTGCTCAGTGAGAGGTGATATTTCCACATTTGCAGCCTGACAGGCTAAATCACCAGATCTCAGTGGTGAGGATACAAACCCATTTAAACTGTGTCAAAATATTCATGGAGCCCCATTGATTTGGGCAATGGTTATTAGGAAGCTATTTGGAAAGTTCAGGTTTAATTTTGGAAGCTTTCTGCTGCAAAATCACTCAGTTACATCACAGAGAAAATGGTATCAAAAGGAGAAAAAACACTGAGGGGTGTGGTGTGTTGCATTTATTTTGTGGGATTATTTTTAGGACAGAGATGACCTTTGTTAAAAAAAAAAGAGAGAGAGTCTTTCCATGATGCATTGGTCAATCTGTGGCATGAAGCAAAGTAAATTCTTCCTATTGCATATAAATGAATAATATGTCAAGCTATTGAAATGTTTTTTAAAAAAGCAACAGTGAACACAACTGACATCAGAGATTAATGCTCTGCACTGCTACACTGACTTTTACCTCTGCCTTTGATCTTAAATCTAGTTGAAACTATTGCAACAGGAGTTTAGCTTCTAAGTGGGATGGGTTCAAATAGCCCTGGTTCACTTAGTATTCAGAAATGTCACAGAGGAAAATTCCCCTGAACAGGAGAGGTGACTGTGGCTGCCCCTGTGAGGAGCCATAGGGATAGAATCGTAACAAATGGTCAGTTGAGGGAATTTGGGAGCTCCTGGTAGAGAACAGGAAATGCACACACTGAGGGGACCCTTGACATAACACCGATGCAACAAAGTGTTGGGATGTCCTTGGACCCCACAAAAGATCAAAGCCCTTTGAGAGGACCCAGCACATCTGACCTTTAGAAGGTAAGGTCATTGGCAATAGTTGCTTGATTTATGACCTGGGACTTTATATGAAGTTTATATTTACTAGGGTTCCCAAGTTCACAAGGACCTCATTAAATGGCACACACAACATATATACACCCACAGGGGGAAATCCCTTTGGCAATCTGTGGGCGATAAAGTGTTTTCTGTACCACTTTACAATAAGTGGACATTAATGAATGCTCAATTACAGCGGAACTCCTATGGAACAGCATATTACATTCACATTAATGCCAAATGAGTTCATTGTGAGGCACGCTGTTGCAGCAAACATCACAGGAATTGGTGCAGAATTACGAAGTGTGCTGCAATTAGACCCGTGTGGTTAGAAGTGACCATCCATCCACAGGGCAGTCCGCTCACATACCAGTCCTTTCCATCCAGGCTTGAGTGAAAACTATGGTGCCAAGAGGCTTGAAGAATCCTCTGAGAATTCAGCATTTCTATGCTCACACACGTGAGAACTTCTCAGAACCCAGGATCCACAAAACCCCGAAGACTACTGGCTGTGTGAGTTCTCTGATAACAGGGCACCCTCGACATGGGAAATGCACTAAGATTTGGTGAGAAATTCGGGGTAGATGTAAATTAGAAATTCTTGGAAATAAAGATTGTTAAACAGTGGAATAAGCCACTTGAGGAGTGTGCTTTCAAAGTCAAACTTGGCACGCAACAGACTTCCTCATGAGCCCCTCCTCCTCCAGGGCCCAGGCCTCGACCCCCATGAAAGACAAGGAAACTTCCCAGCCCAGGAGCTGTTCAGTCATCAGCAGAGCAGCAGAGCCCTGTAGCAACCTCTCTCACTCCAGAGAAGTTCCCCATGCACCCGGTGACTCATGACACTATCAAAACAAAGAAGGCCCATCTGTCCTCTTAGGGCAGATTCATAAACACCAAAATGTACCCCCACAGCCAGGATACCAGGAGGTATGAGAAAAGAAAGACGTGTGTTAATGCCAGGCCTCATTCCATCAGGGCCAGGGTGGGCATCTGCTACCTTTCATTAGGTTATTTTACCCCTCTAAGCCTCACTTCTCTTAAAAGTAAAATGAAATGGCAATATGATTTCATGAGGCTGGTCATAAGGTTTATGTGAAACACTGCTTTTTGTTTTCAATATTTATTTATTTGGCTACATCAGGTCTTAGTTGCAGCATGAGAACTCTTAGTTGTGGCACATGGGATCCAGTTCTCTGACCAGGGATCGAAACCAGGCCCTCTGCATTAGGAGCACAGAGTCTCAGCCACTGGACCACCAGTGAAGTCCCTAAAACATTGTTTTAAAATATTGAATATGCAGTGCAATCCCTGGCACCTAGCAAGAGCATCACATAACACCAATATAACTAGTATAACTAACATACCCTCACCCTCCCCTTCTTGTTCTTTCTTTCTCCCACCTCCTTCCTCATTCCAGCTGCACTCTTCCCCATGGGCCAGCATGAGGGGACCAAAAACACCAAAAACAAACTGGTTTTCAAGGACTGCTCTGGAAGCAGAGGAGACAGTTGACAGATAGTCAAGCCCAGCAACCATCCCAAAATCCCAAGTGTAAATTATCAGGGAGCTTCTTGCAAATAAACAGCAGGCTCATCTTAATT